>NC_135762.1:20315130-20472630 GCF_052425735.1 Oculina patagonica
AGTTAAGATTAAGATAATAAAATATGCAATGTCACGCAAATAGTTTGGTTCGGATTGAGTATGACTGGACATTTAGAGATGGCGACAATTATCTGATTAGTAGCATTTCATGCACTAAACAATCAAACTTATTCTTGCATTTCTTGATGACATGAAACTGTTGGTCAAGGTCTTTCGGGACAATACAGTGTTTGTCTCTATAATACTTGCCAATGGATGATGGTGCAACGTCACCTGCATCACCTTCTTTGCCAAGCTTGTGTTGAGTTTCATCGGCAAATCGGAAGATATCATCCACTGAATGGTCGTTTGTTGAAAGTGGTTTAAGCTTCTCATCGAGCCATTTAGCGAATTGGAAATTGTAGGTTCCAGTGGCAGACAGGATTGGTCGCATGGACAGGACTGTCTTACGAGTCCAAAGTAGGCCATATAGATCCGCTAGCCTCGAGTCTCTTGGTGAGAGGGAATCTGTCGTCTTTTTTGGTAGGATCTGGTGGGAGGCAGAGGTCACTTGCTCTTCCTTTGCAAATCAAAGACCTCTTCGAGCCACGACTGAATTTTTTTCACCAAGTTTTACGTTTAGTTTTCATACCTTGAATATATATGAGCAGCATGTGATTCAACATTCTTTGATGCAATTAAAAAAGCAGAAATGAGGAAACATGCGTGACCTTTAGATCATGAGCAGTTTAGTTGATCCCAGAATGTCTATTAAATTGGTCTAATGACAAGGCCTGTCGGATTAGTTCAGTCGGTAAGGTGTCAGGATGGGATGCTAGATGTCGTGAGTTCAAATCCCTGAGGGGTCACATTTTTTTCCTTTTTTTCTTTTTCTACCCCGTAGCACTAAAATGGTTTGTTTATTATATCGCTCCGTAGGTTTGCATTTTAGAATAAAAGAATTTATATGTAAGCCGTAAAGTAATAACGACGTAATTGTAAATAAAGCTTAATGGGTGAGGTCATATCTCAAGTCGCCACGTACAAGGCTTGGTTCCGCCTCTAGATTCCTATTTGGATGTTACTAAAGTTCATTCGATCATTCTTTCGTTTTTTTTTTCTTTTATTCATTCACTCGGTTAGATTGGAGAAATAGCGAAGAGGACGTACAAAACGCCTTGGAAACCATAGACGTGTGTGTGCGCAGGAACCCTTGACCCACGGGCTAAGTAAGTTGCCTTTATGTAAACGATAAAATTAAAAGCTTACAATCTTGTGGGGTCGTGTACCTAAAAAGTATATAAAGACTCTATAAAAGTTAAAAATATTTACAATTATTTAAGCTCTTTACAATTAAATTTAATTTTAAAAACTAGTAAAAATTAAAAATTTTACAATTATAAAGCTGTCTTCATTTGATTTTAATTTAAAAACTAGTACTAAAGGTAAGTAAACTCTCTGTTTAAAATTAATGGTTGACGCAGATAAAAATTTAAAGGTAAAATCGATAAAAACATCCGAAGTTTTAAACTAATCTCGTTCCCAGATCTCGTGGGCAAAGCCGCGGCTTGTCTTCCTGCGAGATGTGGGAACGAGATTAGTTTTAAACATGTGGACGAGATGTTTTCGGCGTGTCACATATGCCAGATCCTTATGTTTTGTTGAGAGCGTGTTCCAAAGTACGGAGCCTCTGTAGGCTAAAGAGTCTTTCATGTATCGCGTGTTGAAACGGGGCACTATCAAAGATTTGCGTGCCCTAGTTGAGATCATGTGATCTCGCTTGACAATAATGCAACTAATGCATCTACTTAAGATGGTGGGTAATGTGTCATTGTATGCATTTTGCACGAGCTTTAACACGGCGATTTTGTAATGGAAATTGATATTTGTCCACGCAGACTGTTTTAGTACTTCGGCAGATGCCATATCTTTGGGCAGATTATAGATAATTCTAGCAGCTCTACAGTGCAGTCTTTCAATAGAAGTAATGAGATCTGTATTGCAGCACGATCCCCACAGAACTAAGCCATAGTTTACGGAGGGCAATATGACCTTAAAGTAAAAATCTTCAAGTACTTCTTTGGGTAGAAACCTTGATCTCTTAAGCAAGCTTAATTTGTTCGCAAAACTCTTGTATTGCTTCTGTGTGTGCGTGTCCAGCTGAGATTCTCGACCACTGTCATTCCTAGCAAGCGTGTTTTTTTGACCCACTTAATGGTAGTTCTGAGGTGACCTCATTTCTAGCCCTTTTTGTATTCCGTCCACTGTTGAGGGCATTTACCAGTAGTCGCTGCTTTAAATAACTTGTATCTTCGATTCATTTTGTGCCGAATATCGCAGGTAATCCAAGGATCGGAACTGCTTCTGATTTTAACTTCTTTCCAAGGGGCGTGCTCATCACATATGTCATTGAATAAACATTGCCAGGCCCACAGATGATCGTCGGGACCCGGGCGTTGGGATCGTCAAAATGGAACGGCGCTGTTTCAAGATCGTGTCTGAAATTGTTTATATCCATTATAGTTTCTTATCTTGATAATCTTGGTTGGCGGTCTTTTGGTTTTTATTCTAATAGTCGCATAAATTAGGTGGTGGTCTGATATGCCCAGGGGGAATACGCCAGAAGAACTGACAAGATCTTTTCTTGTAGTTACAATGAGATCAATTTAGGTGCTTGATGTTATTGTTAACCTTGTAGCTTCTTGAATGACATTCTGCATATTAAACATCTCGAGTATAGAACGTAGTTTGTTGGTGTTTACGTTCGAAATCTTCGCGTCGCTCTCTTGATTACTTTCGGCGAAGGTTGCAGTTGAAATCTGCCAGTAGAAAAATGTTAGAATACTTTAACCATGCCTTTTCAAGGGGAGAGCTAATTAAATCAAAGAATTCATTGGAGTCCGGTGGTCTGTACATAACTGAAAACAAAACCGCAGTGTTAGGAAATTTAACTTGCACCAAATCGCTTCAAGGCCATCGATAAATAGATCCTTTCGATGAGTTGCTTGTAAGTGATCCGCATAGAACAGGATACAGCCGCCACCTTTGCGTCCTTTTGACTCCTGGTTTGCGTGTGCGTGGGAGGGTGAGGGACGTTTCTTCTGTTAATTATATAGCTGTCAGTAAATGCTATATTGTCAGCGCAGCTATTTTTCCTTAATTTCTGAGAACTGTCCAATTTGGGATTTAATTATATAGCTGACAGTAAATCCTATATTGTCAGCGCAGCTATTTTTCCTTAATTTTTGAGAACCGTCCAATTTGGGATTAAATTTGGATAGTTTCAATTAGGACTTTCAGGTAAAATGCACAAACTGTCCAATTTAAGAAAAATTGGACAGTTTTGTCTCAGCCAATCAAGTCGAAGAAAAAACAACATGTGACGGATATTAGCCAATTAGCACAAAGCACAGCGTCAGCCCTGTAAACTTGTCGCATTGTTAGTCGACAATGGCGGAATTGTCTAAGGCAAGTTTGCTACGTTTTTCCATTCTTTTTGAGCTTTCAGCAATAGTTACAACAAAGAGAAATTTTCTACGTTGTCAGAAGTGGAGCTAGCTACACTAAGAAGAAAAAACCAAGAGCAAAACACCTCCAATAGTACAAAACTTGGGTGAACGTAAGTGCAGCGAAGCGAAGCAAGAAATCTGTCAGATATTCATAGCCATGAGCTAGATGCAATTCTTTGTCGTTTTTTGCTGAAATTCGAAACGAAAACACGGCGATGAAGTACGATCGAGAAAGGAGTATGTCAGATTCAAGAAGTTGTAACGCTCTTCGGACACTTTGTTTACGACTTTCATTGATTATTGCAGTGTTTCTACTCACTTTGTAGCAAGCTTCGCAAACTCAGGTGAATAAAATTGCACTGATTTGTTTAAGTTTTATTTGTGAAGCTAGTTGCATGTGCTGTGTTATGCCTACTATTGTTGATTGCTTTTCCCGTTCTAGACATAAGTTTATTGTTTACGCTGGATTGACTGACTACAAGCTATATAATTTATATGTAACCGGACTACATGCTTGTCCAATTTGGAAATAATTAGATTCAAAAAATTCCTCTGACCGCCAAATTGGACTCGGCCTACGGCCTCGTCCAATTTTGGCTGCCCTCGGAATTTTTTTCTTCAAATTATTTCCAAATTGGACAGCATGTAGTCCAATTAAGTATACAAATTTGGATAGTTTCAATTAGGACTTTCAGGTAAAATGCACAAACTGTCCAATTGAAGAAAGATTGGACAGTTTTGTCTCAGCCAATCAAATCGAAGAAAAAACAACATGTGACGGATGTTAGCCAATTAGCAAAAAGGTGAGCGTCAGCCCTGTAAACTTGTCGCATTGTTAGTTGACAATGGCGGAATTCAGAGGCATGTTTGCTACGTTTTTCCATTCCTTTTGAGCTTTTCAGCAATAGTAACAACAAAGAGAAATTTTCTACGTTGTCAGAAGAGGAGCTAGCTACACTAAGAAGCAAAAAATCAAAAGCAAAAAACCTCAAATAGTACAAAACTTCGGTGAACGTAAGTGCAGCGAAGCGAAGCAAGAAATCAGTGCATGTCAGATATTCATAGCCATGAGCTAGATGCAATTCTTTCTCGTTTTTTTTTTTTGCTGAAATTCGAAAAGAACAGACGGCGATGAAGTACGAACGAGATAGTGGAATTACGTATACAAATTTCGGATGTAAGTGGGTCCTGCGATGGTTCCTAAACCCTAGCGCTTTTTAGGACAAAAAATTGAAAACTTACTTTCACTTTAATGCCCCACTGAATGATACATTTAAACTGACTGAAAAAGGTCGTTTTTAATTTTGTTTACGGAAGGTTCAATGAGCAGATCAGTTGTTTAAGACCATATTGTTACCTTTTGCTTTGCTTTTATGCACTGAAGATTAATTGTATCAACTGAAATCATCCCTATTACCCTGGGATAACAATAATAAAAGAGGCAAAATGATACCTTTTCACAGACTGAGAATCTCGAAAATAAAATTTATCTTGCGGCACAGACCTAACAGCGGTACACTAAATAAATTACTTAATGGTGACGCGTACGAAATCTTCCATGATGACCATGATATGCAGGACAGATAATCAATCTCAATAAGCTGTCGGTTTCTGAAAACATCCACGTCTTGCAATTCGTCGGAAACAGTTACTTCTCAATCTCGTCAGAGTTTTATATTTTTCAAGTTACAGTTCTCAATATTGTCAAGGGACGGCGTAAAGCTTTTAGCCAACGGTGTAACCTCAGTAGCGGATCTTAGTAAGGAGGTCATGGGGCGCGGGCCCTACCTTAATTTCAGGAAAGATCAAGGCCCAGAGTCGCGAGAAAAAGTATTTTCACAGCGGTTGAGACGTCTGGGTAGCAAGAGGCAGAAAAGTGTAAAATTTCGGATCGTCGAGAAGTGGAATTTGAGCTTTAAGTACGATGTCCGTTATTCGTGGTTTTCTGCCGTTAAATTGAATATTTCGAAAAACTAACCTAATATTTTTCAGTTACATACCTAGGCTTTAAAACAGAGAAGTATGGGCAAAGTCGAATTTTTGACCGGTCTACTTTTTTAATTTTCTTTAATTGATCTAGTTGTCATTATATCTGTATGTGAAGCTAGACGAAAGGGACGTGTCGTGTTTTAAATACGGAATCAGGATCCAGAGTGTCCACTTCATGTTTAACATAATTTGAAACTGTGAAATTCTCTCTGAAAGTTCACGAAGTGACGATCGCTAGGATTGTTATAATCCCCAAGTGCCCAGGAAACCGAGCAGATATTTGTTTCCACACGCATTCCTTTACGTAAATTATTCTTTGTGTCTACAACGCGCCTATGTTTAAGAAAATAGTTCTGTCTGAATTATCATAAAGACACTAACAGGTATATTGTCTGAACGTCGCCTGTGCCGTGTTTCAATGTCCCAATCATTCCATTTCTGATAGATCTGAGACCAAAGAAAGCAAATTGACAATCGCTCGTGTTTATTTAATAGCTCTTCGTCGAGCTGGAGGTAAAATGTGTATGATATTTAATGACCCTTAAAGCCACGATATTCACTCAGCACGACACTCTCCCTTGGTTATAAAATATAGTTATACATTGCTGCAGTATGCATTAAAACTAGTACACATTACATTTGAATATTAACACCACGGAGAAAAGGAAAGGACTCTAAGCTTAATATCTTTAGTCTCGTCCGTAGCAAATATCTGTTAGAAAGAAAAAAAGTAAATAAGCATTAGTTTTATACATATATTCTGGCAAAAGCACTACATGAATGAACGGATGAATGAATGAATGAATGAATGAATGAATGAATGAATGAATGAATGAATGAATGAATGAATGAATGAATGAATGAATGAATGAATGAATGAATGAATGCATGAATGCGTGAATGCGTGAATGCATGAATGCACGAATGAATGAATGAACGAACGAACGAACGAACGAACGAATGAACGAATGAATGAATGAATGAATGAATGAATGAATGAATGAACGAATGAATGAATGAATGAATGAATGAATGAATGAATGAATGAATGAATAACAGAAACAGTATTCCTGTTTTGCGCCTTACACTCTCCAAAGGGAGGTATTGGGCTAGTTGCAACAAAGTTTATATAGCAACTATGGTAACGAGTTACCTAATAACAAGCAATGAGATTACAACTCAAATCTATACGATAACAATTGAACTATTAATTATGTGACTATTAATCGATGAAAATTTGGATTTAAAATGTCTTCTTTTTTGAAACATGAGAAAGATATGTTTTGCTATGTTTCTGTAGATGTAGTGTTATTATTTAATTTAAGAAGGTACATTATTTTTTCATGATCAGCTAAATTGACAAAATGAACGTAAGTGCAGCGAAGCGAAGCAAGAAATCTGTCAGATATTCATAGCCATGAGCTAGATGCAATTCTTTGTCGTTTTTTGCTGAAATTCGAAACGAAAAGACGGCGATGAAGTACGATCGAGAAAGGAGTATGTCAGATTCAAGAAGTTGTAACGCTCTTCGGACACTTTGTTTACGACTTTCATTGATTATTGCAGTGTTTCTACTCACTTTGTAGCAAGCTTGGCAAACTCAGGTGAATAAAATTGCACTGATTTGTTTAAGTTTTATTTGTGAAGCTAGTTGCATGTGCTGTGTTATGCCTACTATTGTTGATTGCTTTTCCCGTTCTGGACATAAGTTTATTGTTTACGCTGGATTGACTGACTACAAGCTATATAATTTATATGTAACCGGACTACATGCTTGTCCAATTTGGAAATAATTAGATTCAAAAAATTCCTCTGACCGCCAAATTGGACTCGGCCTACGGCCTCGTCCAATTTTGGCTGCCCTCGGAATTTTTTTCTTCAAATTATTTCCAAATTGGACAGCATGTAGTCCAATTAAGTATACAAATTTGGATAGTTTCAATTAGGACTTTCAGGTAAAATGCACAAACTGTCCAATTGAAGAAAGATTGGACAGTTTTGTCTCAGCCAATCAAATCGAAGAAAAAACAACATGTGACGGATGTTAGCCAATTAGCAAAAAGGTGAGCATCAGCCCTGTAAACTTGTCGCATTGTTAGTTGACAATGGCGGAATTCAGAGGCAAGTTTGCTACGTTTTTCCATTCCTTTTGAGCTTTTCAGCAATAGTAACAACAAAGAGAAATTTTCTACGTTGTCAGAAGAGGAGCTAGCTACACTAAGAAGCAAAAAATCAAAAGCAAAAAACCTCAAATAGTACAAAACTTCGGTGAACGTAAGTGCAGCGAAGCGAAGCAAGAAATCAGTGCATGTCAGATAGGGCCCGGACGCACTGGACGAATTTTTTGCCTACCAGCCGACAATTTTGTCTCACCAATTTGATTTGGCAATCGTGGACCACTGAAAACACCATTTTTTGTAACCAGAAAGTGTCAATCATGTTAAACTGTACACCCGATAACTTTCTGTTCGCGAAAAGAGTCTTACGTTCCGGCCGATAGAGCCGTATTTATCGCTTTAGTACAAAAAGTCTTGGCCGCCGCGCGGATCAGCAGCGGTACTACTCGGGCGGAAAAATTGTGCCAAGCCAGGAGACCGATTTTTGTGAGTCGATATTGCCGTCCTCCGCCGCACAGCCAGTCGAGAAATTGCAGACACCCAAAGCGAGACTTCAAGATAGTCTGTTATGAAATCTGTCAGTTTGACGCTGACAAAATTCCGCTCCGAGGAGGACGACGGCGCCTGAAGATGGTAAGGCTGAATGGGACTAATCACCGGGCGCACTTGCCGGATGTGACAGATTTTTCGCAAAATAAACAAAAATTTGCCCAGTGCGTCCGGACCCATATTCATAGCCATGAGCTAGATGCAATTCTTTCTCGTTTTTTTTTTTTTTGCTGAAATTCGAAAAGAACAGACGGCGATGAAGTACGAACGAGATAGTGGAATTACGTATACAAATTTCGGATGTAAGTGGGTCCTGCGATGGTTCCTAAACCCTAGCGCTTTTTAGGACAAAAAATTGAAAACGAACGAACGAACGAACGAACGAACGAACGAATGAATGAATGAATGAATGAATGAATGAATGAATGAATGAATGAATGAATGAATGAATGAATGAATGAATGAATAACAGAAACAGTATTCCTGTTTTGCGCCTTACACTCTCCAAAGGGAGGTATTGGGCCAGTTGCAACAAAGTTTATATAGCAACTATGGTAACGAGTTACCTAATAACAAGCAATGAGATTACAACTCAAATCTATACGAGAAGAACAGAAGAACTAAGAAGGTACATTATTTTTTCATGATCAGCTAAATTGACAAAATGAGGATCAGTCTGTGACACGGTGGAATGTATGAATGAACGTTATTTTAGATTTTAATTAATTTGTATTACCCACATTCCTAATCTTATCGTTAGCGTGGAGCATGTGAAACTGAGATATAAGAGAAACAAGAAACTTCAAGCAGTTTAAAATCGGGCGGTTAATGTTTGGCTACTTCTTTCCGTTCTTTGGCTAGAAAGGCACATCACCGCACAGTAAAAAGTCTTTGAAAAAAACAGTCACTTAACCCTATTCAGACCGGGCTTTTTTTACCTTCTCTGACCAGGGGGGCCGGATTTAATCAATCACAATAAAACTTATGGGATGTATTGCATGTCCGAATATCTTTCTTTTGGTATATGTCACATGGAATGGTGACGTCACATCACGTGACAATTACATCATGATGTAAAAACAGCCGCTATCTTGGATCCGCCATTTTTCCAAAATGCCAGAAAACCACCCAAAATTACTGAAAAGTACTCAAAATCAATAAAAATGTGCTTTAAACCGTAAAAATGTAAAAATAATTCCATTAAAGTTAATTTTTATTAACAGAAACACGCAAAATTACAAATTACAAATTTGGGAAAACATGCCTGTCATAATGTCGTTGCAATGGCGATGTTAAGTTCCTGACACATCATCTAACCCTACCAAATTAGTGCCAGATAAATGTTAGGAAAACGCAGAAAGTTTGGCAGCGTTTGATTGAATCTTAGAAAAGTTATAAGAGGTCAAAGTCACCGCGGGCCTCAAAAGCCCCCTCCCCCGGTCTGAATAGGGTTAAGAAACACACAAGTCGTGTTTGAGTGAGTCACGGATTGTGCGTGAGCTGAATTACGCATGCAAACGCTTGAAGTTAAACTGCTATTTTGCTCGAAAAACACAGCTATCAGCGGAAAGAAGTCGCGTTATACCTGACTGCATGTCTTAGCAGGTAATTTCCCTATTGTTAATGTTGCTGGGTTTGCAGTTTTCGTTTCGATTCCCAAAAGAAACTCAAAACAAAAAGCAGAAATATCCAGAAAACAATATTCAGCACGTTCCGAGTAAATTGTACGACTTGCACTCGCTCCGAGCCAAACGCTCGAATAACACACAAAAACTATTAAGTATTTTACACAAACAGAGCGCAGCGTATTCGTAAATATTTTTAAAATAGGTGAATGATTATTTATAGCTACAGGCGGGCGATCGCGTAGGTCTGACGTTGTGGCTTCATTATAAATAACTTGGACATGTCCAAGCGGTCTTCGGTTTCGCAATGTGATTATTCAGTCCTTTCTTCGGGTAAAACAATATTAATTTTACACTAAACAGAGCGCAGAGTGTTCAAGTTTTAAAGTGATTGCTAGTTTATATCAAATCTTGCGTGATCGTGACCAAAAGTTTCAAGTTACGAGTTGCGCCAGCAATTCACATGACTCAACTTATCCAGTAGCAAATGTTTCCTAGCAAGCCCAAAAACAACTTACGAGGGGTGGCATCCACCCCCCCCCCCCCCCCCCGCCTGTACGTCCGAGGGTTAAGTGAGTAATTAATTTGCGTGCCAGTTAGCTTTCAGTATAGGCTAGTAGTAGCAAGATTTGGTCTCTCAGGTGAGCTCACAGTAAGAGGCTAGTCCTCCAACGCATAAATCAAGCCGAGAGCCGATACAGGATCTTTGGCTTCATGATTTGTGTCGTTTTTCAATTTTCTTTTTTTTCCTTATAATCTTTTTTTTTTTTTTTATTTTTGACCGAAAAACCCGGGGGGTTTCTTTTTTTCATTTATAAACTGTACAACTCTATATAAAATATTTTTCTGGCATGTAATACATCTCTTATTAACCAAGCTTGCTCCCTAAGTCTCTTCTGTACGGACCTCGCTACCCGCGTTCCGTACTGTCAAGACTTCGGCTGACGAACTCGCGTTTTTTTCCAAAAAGACGTATCTTCTGTGCTAATTAACTTACATTTGTTTTGGAAAAAAACCCTCCGAAATCCAACTCCTTCTGAAAAATGCCTCTGGTTCGATTGTCGTTATAGGATTATCCGATAACATCCTTAAAAGTAAATCAGCAAAAAAAGTGTTAAAAGTAACACAAATAACCCCTTATTTAGTTTTCAAAGTCGAAAATCAAAGGCTCGTTGAGCAATTTAGTGACAAAGTAAATAGCAGTTCAGGCCTTTTAAAATATAAGCGTTTGTATGGGTATTAAACGGGAAACTTTTGAGCGACAAATAAAAGAGAAAATGGCCGTTTTTAGACTAGAGACGTGAAACTCGTCTGGACGAGCTTTGGCAAAAATTTAATTGCTCGTCAGGTTATGCGTCTCCAGTATAAAGACGGGCACAAGACGAAATGCGTCTTGAAAGACGGATAACGAAAGGAAGCTCGTTTAGTCGCGTAACGCGTCTGTTCCCGTCTTTATAGTAGAGATGCATAACCAAACAAGCAACAAAATTATTGCCGAAGTTTGTCTAGACGGGTAACAAGTCTCTAGAATATATTAATAAAAAAGGCCAATAATAAGTAAAGTTTTCGGAACATGAAATGGTGTTATTGGCTATTGTTACAGCGCGATTTCAAGCAATTTGGAGCTATTTTACGTCTATTTTCTGTACAGAGGAACCTCGATTTAACGAACCTCTATATAACGAAGTCCTCGGTGTAACAAATGATTTTCTTCAGCCCGGCCAAAATTACAGTAAAATGTATGGAACAGAACCTCGATATAACGAACCTCGATTTAACGAAATCCTCGTTATAACGAACACAATCCAGAAGCCCAAACGTAAAATATACCTCGATATAACGAATTAATGTCAACATGTGACGAAAGATGAGTACGAATCAAACCAACATGGATGAAATTTGTTTGATCCTGTAACAAGAGGGCAACAGATCATTACAGCACTAGCTGTATACATATACAAACTGTGACAAACATAATAATTATAAAAACAATATATAATTATAATAAAAACCTTCCCAAAATCCTTTGCAGCTGAAAAATCGTCAATGCCAAATAACTTGGTCAGTTTGAAGTCAGCAGGAGTAGTACGCCGTATAGAAATAACTCTTACCATAAACTACTTCTTGTATAAGTCGTAGGTTAATGACGTCACTAGTCACGTGACTTTGCTCAGAAGTTCGTTTTTGCTCACTGTGACGAAAATAGTTTATTACTAAAAAAGCAGTCATTGCAGTTTAAAGCACATTGGTGTGAGGCATTTCGGACTGCCCAGGTACCGAACGAAGTATCAAAATTAAGGGAGCAATGCACAATTTTCAAAAAATGGGAGTCTGGGTACAAGTGCGTATCTGGCGTTGCATTAAATGCGAGGTAGCAAGAAATTAAATGTTGGTAGATACTTATATGTGAAGTAGTTTTTAATTAATCCCATTGTTATGACGTCATCGGTCACGTGACCAGAACGGATCACATTTTTAAATTCGCTTGAAAACTTTACTAGAACCTCTCTCTTAGGATCTTTTTGAGCAAAGTTGTAGTTTTTTAAATAATGTTTTTAAAAATGGCCATTATTACTTTTTCGTGAAAAAGTACGTCAGTAAAAAATATAATTGAAAAGTTTGTTGGCTTCCTACTCAACGACCATTTGCATTTGAAATAAAAGAAAATTTTGCCAAAGGCTTGAGTGTATGCTCTTTATGATAGCGTTGTCAGTTTCTTTTCATTTTTATTGCTTTTCGCGAGGTTGAATGTAATTTCTTTCGGACAAAGGAGTGGCGCTTGGGGAGAGTTTAAGCTGTGCCCCCCCTGCTTGCGGATTCCCCGCGGTCCGTATTGCGGGCGCATTTTCAAAATGGCGTCGACCGATCGTGGAGTGATTTGAGTGATTTTGCAATTTCGAGTTCTATAGGATAGTTTTGTCAAGGTTCTTTCTTCTTGACGCAATAACGAGTCCCGAAACAAAGGGTATTCGATATCCTTTATTTGTATTCCCGATACTGGAGAAGAATGTGGAATGAGGAGAAACGGTGAAAGCTTTTCGCAAACTTTCTTACAGAAACTTACGGTGACCTGAGGTCACTTGAGGTAAGCGTTTCTCATTGTACTATAATTTCATTTTGAAGACTGGTTAAGCTTATGTCTTCGGCGTTTATGTGAAGATTTATAAAAGTGCTAAAGATAGAAACGTACTAAACATAGCTCACTGGATTTAAAGCCGAGCTCGGCGATAAAAAAATAGATCTTGTAGATTTTGAGGCGATAGTGTCATAGTAATGTCACTCAGTTCGTCGAGGCATGTAATTGTTATTTATATTTGTCATCTGAATGTTAAGCTACTTCAATTTAATAAGAATCGCATCCTTTCATTATTTTTACGTGAGGAAATGTTTGTCAAAATATTGACCATGTGGTCATTTCCGGCCGCAAAGAAATAAATGAGACCATTTCTGAAGTTTAAATTTCTATCTTTCCATGATGTGTATTGTATTGCCAGACATAGATTTACGTTTCTTTTGCATTTTTGTATACAGGTAATGTTGTATACAGGTAATTTGTGGGATTAATATAGAATGTCTAGTTTGTAAACAGGATTTACAGAATTCAGAACTGAGGACTTTCTGAATTACTGGTGAATTAAACTATGGATTATAACATAACATATATCTTACAATTCCCATCCTCCTCTCTACCCACATTCGCTACCTGAGACATTTTTAAAAGATCTACTTTTTGACCAGACATTTGCCTACTTTATAAAAAAGCTGTTTGACATTTTTTAAGGCATGTATTTTCAGTTGTTGGATGGCCTTCAGTAGCATTTTAAACTACAGCTAGCAATGTAAAAAATTCAAATGAAGACTGACATTTTTTGCTGCAAAATTATGATCAATGAAAGGAAGGGTGCAAAGAAAATTGATTTCTTCCTGGCCTGACCCAGGTAGAATGTGCAAGGTGAAACCATTATATGCTCACCCTAAGTCCCATGTTTCTCTGGAAAGATCAACAACAAAAAATAAAAATCCATAAATGTCATTTGGCTATCTAGCAAGTGGAAAAAATTATTGAATCCACTAGCCCAACATGAAAGCAGTCAGTTTTTTTTCACACACTGAAAAAGGCCATTTAATATACAGTCTGCATGCTGGAAAAATAGCAATTTCATCAAAATAAACAGTTTTTGTTTGTTTTGTTTCTATTTACAGGTGACTTGAAGAGTGCAATGACATTCCTCTTAGTCAAAATGAACTCAAAAATACACATTGTGTTAATGTAATAAAATTGTCACATGATTGATTCCCACATGTTGCCAGTTTAAACCTGAATATACCTTAATGACATTTGTAGCTATTTATGTAATATGAACATCCCAGAACCCAATAAGGCTACATGTGAATACTGACACTTTATTACATGTAAGTTTTGAAACCATTCTGGGTTCATGACAAAACTATTTTGTTTTGGCATGATTGTAGAATACCCCGGCACTTCTTTTGCATAACTTAACTGAAATGACTGCCACCGCAGTCCGCAGTCACCATACAAATATCAAAATTTCATGCTGAACTGATTTTAATGTCACCGCAGTCCACGGTCCGACACAAAAAGTTTGGTGTTTAGATTGCCTGCCACCGCTGTCATAGTCACGTATTTCTTGTCTGCCACCGTGGTCCGCAGTCCCATAGTGAGCACATGGGACAGAATGTTTTGTGTTTAGAGAGGCCTACTTATTCATTTCGGTTAGCCTAATATGCACTTTGGTTAGCCTTTTCACGGTTAGCTATCTATATTTGTAAGGGCAACACTATATATTGTTAATATGTAGAATTCTGGGTACACTATGGACTGCAATTAGGTTGCTTGCGGTTAGCCTTTATATTGTGTTCAGGATATCTACTGTTCTTAAATCCACTACGGGACTGCGGACCGCGGTGGCAGGCGATTTATAACATTTACTAGCATTTCTTAGAATCGACTAAGGGACTATGGGCCCCGGTGGCAGGCGATTAGCAGACTTTGTATTATTTTCAAATAAAACACTACGGGACTGCGGACCGCGGTGACAGGCGATTATAACATTTACTAGCATTTCTTAGAATCGACTACGGGACTACGGGCCCCGGTGGCAGGCGATTATAACAATTAAATCCAAATTTGATCAATGGACTGCATGACTGCGGACTGCGTTATGAGTGAAATATAACTGAACAACAAAATTTCACTGCGGACTGTGGACCACGGGAGCAGACGAATAATGGCGGGGTATTCTACAATTGCTCCTTTGTTTCAATAAAAATAATGAAATTACAGAGAATTTACGAAATTATTATCGCAGACCATAAATTTACTCTAGCACAGGCTAAAGTGTCTTCAATAGTGTAAAGGTCGGGACAAACTATGCGACAAGTCGCAGTGACAGGTCGCGGCGACAAGTCGCTCCGTGTGTACTGCTTACAACTAAGTCGCTGCAACAAGGTGTTTGTTTGGTGCACAAATAGCGAATTTGGAAAAGTGGGAATGCAAACTAGTTTTCCATATTCAATATGGCGAAAATACATGACGCGCTCTCATTGGTTAATTCATATTTTGTCGCAGCGACTTGTCGCAGCGATTTGTCGCAGACGTGTACACACGCTGCGACAATGGACGTGTACACACGCTGCGACAACGCTGCTATCGCTCATTTTGTCGCTGCGACGTATGGCACAAATTCAAACCAGTTTGAATTCGTGCCACACGTCGCAGCGACAAAATTCTGTTGCAGCGACATAGTTTGCCGCATGTCACACGGGGCGACTGTCACCGCGACATGTTGCAGCGACGTGTTGCCTAGTGTGTCCCGACCTTAATGGCAGTTTAATTATAATGTGTGGTTCCAAAAATATCCATACCTACCCCAAGGATGGACCCTTCCGACCCCCTGGAACTTCAGTTTAGCTTCATACTTTCTTTTAAACATTTGGGCTATTGCGCCTTCTCTCCCCTTCGGAATTTCCATTGACCATCCTTGTGGTGAGTATGGAATTTTCTGGAACCGCAAAATGTAGGCATTTACTTATGAATGTATGCTGCAGATTGATACACACTAATCTATTTTGTTAACCTTTTCACATTTTCCTGTTTTCTCTGGAATATATAATTATATATTGTTTTTACCGGTTTCACTTGTAATAATAATAACAATAATAATAATAATAATAATAATAATAATAATAATAATAATAATAATAATAATAATAATAATAATAATGGCACATCGGGCAGTATATCCACAGAGTGGCTCTTCGCCTGCCCGATCCTAACTAAATTTACAGATGTAAAAGATTAACAAATATCTAAAAAATTTATATGTACATGAAAACGAGATAAAATTGTATTAAACTTATGCAAATTAAACTTCACTGACCTAACTACGATATAAGAACTAATTATGTGAATTATAGTATATAAAAAAAAATTACTTAAGACATGCTATGTTCTAAAACTCTCTTAAAAATAATGTTTTTGGTGTCTTTACAAAATTTATTATAATCTTGGCAGCATCTCACGTTGCTGGGCAATGTGTTAAATAAGCTTGCAGTTTGGTCCTGTAAAGTATTATTAATTAGGGATCTCTCTAATTGAATACTGCTACTGGATCTTAGACATCGTTCGTGTTGGAATACATTAAGCTTCAAGTAACTTGGCCAATATGGGTTATGAAGGGCTTTGTGGGTTGCCTTGAGTAGGTTCCATTCGCGTTGCTCCTTTACGGGAAGCCATTTGAGTTTCGTAAGGATGTCATCGGATGACGCAAATCTACCACGTACAAAGCTAGCTGTAGCCTTTTGTACTCTCTGGAGGCGTTTCATAAAATAATCTGGGAGTGAGTGGTATACTATTTCATTGTAATATAGCTTGCTTAGGACCAGTGCCTGTGCCAAATTCTTCTTGATGTGGAAAGGCAGGATGTTCTTTAACTTCCTTAGGGTTGTTAGAGTAGCATAGCAGGACGCTTCTACTTGTTTGACATTTCCTTCCCAGTTAAGATGCTCATGGATGTGAGACCCCAATAGTTTAGTTGTAGTCACTCGATCCAGGGGAGTGCTGGTGATTGTAATGTCGAACTTTGCAGTGTCTAAACTATGGACCTTTGATAACTGCGGAGTAGATAATAACATCAGCTTAGTCTTGGAAGGATTAATGACTAAGTTTGCCTCACGTGACCACGCCTCCAATTTGCCTACATTAACGGAAAGTTCAGCCACAGTTGATTGAAGATCTGCTGGTTTACAGTGTGTGTACAGTGTGGTATCATCGGCATATTGATGACATGTAACTCCGGTTACATAAGACTGAAGGTCGGCGACGTAGAGATTGAAAATAAGTGGCCCCATGATAGAGCCTTGAGGCACACCGAAATTCACCATACAAAGCTCTGACGTTTTGTCGTCGATTTGCACAAAATGTTTCCTTCCTGTAAGATATTGGATCGTCCATTTGAGGTATTCCTTGGAAAAGCCCAACAGGCTAAGCTTTTCAAGGACAGTCTTGTACTTGATGGTATCAAACGCCTTTAAGAAATCGGCCAATACAATGGGCGTGACTTCTCCTCGCTTCATGGCGCGAATAATGTCATCTCTGATCCCTAATAGAACAGTAGTCGTTGAGTGTCCTTTCCTGAAAGCCGAGATATTCTCCTTTAACAGGAAGCGAGAATCAATGTAATCAATGACTTGCTGATGTACGAGTCTTTCGAAAACTTTTGAAAGGACCGGAAGTATTGATATCGGTCTCATGTCTGATACACTAAAGGTGGAGCCACTAGTCTTAGGGATTGGAGTTATCCTTGCAACCTTCCAAGAGTCTGGAAAAGTTGATTCGTCGATACAAGAGTTTATCACGTCGGTCAAAGGTCCTGCAATCAGATCGGCTACAGGCTTTAGGTACTTAGCTGGAATTTGGTCAGGTCCTGTCGATGTATCGGAACGAATTGATTTAATTTCCCTGAGGACCTCTTCATGTTTAACGTGACGCAAGGTGAATGTTTCTTCCTCCATCAGGCATGGTTGCAAGCTATCAACAAAGCTCACAAGGTCTTCTTTGGCATCAACATCTGTATTTCCGGTGGTGCGTTGTGCGATTTCTGCAAAATGCCTGTTAAGCTCATTGACATCCAGACGTTAAGGCTGTGGACATGGGTTCAGAATACGGTGTATAATACGCCAGACCGCTTTCGGTTTCGTTGATGATAATGCCGTATTGATGAACGATCGTTTCGCCTCTTTGATTGTTGTTTTCAGACGATTACGGACGTCGCGAAAAGCTTGCCAGGCATCAGGCGTTTTTAACGAGTGTGCCTTGTGACGTAGTACGTTTCTCTGATTTTGAAGACTTTTAATTTCCTCATCATGTAACCATGGAGCTGGCGGCCGTGTGACCTTCGTGCGTTTCAGTGGAGCATGTCGCTCAATACATTCGGTTATGAGTGTAGTAAACATCTCTAGCTTTTCTTCGGGATCATCTGTTGCTTGAAGACACTTAAGGAAGGAATCACGAACGAACTCTTCTTCCTTGAACCCACGCTCGTTTCGAATCATTTTAAACCTTGGAACAAAGCGTTCAACACGAATTTTGAGGGACGCGTAGGGTGCATCATGGTCACTCACATTTGGGCATGGAAGGACGTCGACATGTGTAACACGCTTAGAATCATTTGAGACTATGTGGTCAATCAAGGTCTCACTGTGAGGTGTAACCCTAGTTGGCTTTTGCACGTGCTGTGTTAGGTTAAATGTGCTCAATAAATCTGTATACTGTTTTGTCAATGACGCATTTGGCTTCAGCATATCAATATTTAAATCCCCTGTAATAAGCAATAAACCGTCCCACGAAGTCGACAGGTCCGACAACATAATCTCCATTTGCGCCATCCACTGTTGGGTATCTGGTATTCTCGTGGATCTGTATATGGTTCCCATTAATAAGTGACTATGTTTATTGCGTCCTTGAATTTCAAGCCACAAGTGTTCTAATTCAGGGTATCTAGATTCAATATCCTTACGCCTTTTGTACTTCACACTTTCTTTAATGTATGCACCAACACCTCCACCTTTGATTTTATCTCTATTCCTGAACTCGTTTGCATAGCCAGGAATAGTTACATGGCTAAGTAGTTGTGGGTTGTCTTTAAGCCATGTTTCGCTGAGCATGACCACGTCAAAGTCATATCTTTGAATTACGAGGAGAAGCTCGTCGAATGTTGATGTCATACATTGCGTGTTGATGTGCATAAAAGAAAGTTGTTTTCGTCTCGCAGTGAGTGCATCAAAGTGGCGGTCGGAATTCCAATGCAAATCACTCACAGTATCGTCTGTCGTTTCCAAAGCGACTAGATCTTTTACCTTGAAGAAGGGAAGCTCAGATAATGTACAAGTAGTACATGTCCAAATGCCAGGCTGGTTAAATTTGATGGTTTTATAGAAACCGGCGTTGCTGTTTGCACAGCGAACATGAATTAAATCATAACACTTATCGCACTGAAGGTGTTTATGGTTTCGCTGAACTGGCTTTGAGCACTTTGGGCACTTACCGTATTTACCCGTGTATTATTCGATCCCGTGTATAAGTCGACCCCCTATTTTTGAGGCCATAAACTAAGATTTTTTCATTTCTGGGTAAGAATTTTTTTTGGAAAAATAGCCTTGTGTTTCTTAGAATTTCCCTTCAGGTAGAGATACTTAATGAAAAAACACAGCAAGTTTCAATGTGAAGTTTATTATCATGCTTACGCGGGCGTTTTAGCAACACATGTTTATGCAGGCATTTTGTCCATTATTTTTTGAAACAGCCTGTAGCTGTAACTCCGCTTTTTGGTTTTAGGTTGCTTAAAGACGTATCCAACGTGGGTCCAGGATGCGGATGAACATCCCCACAAATTAGTATCGCTGAGGCAGTAGCATTGAATGATGCGGTGGAGTTGTGATAGTAGAGTGGGCGACTCTTTAGCCATTTGCATTTCTTCGTGATCGATGTCGGCGAATTTCGACTCCATTTGTTAGGAGTTTCGATGAAATGCCAATTACTTTCGTTTGAATACACCTTTAGGTCCGACTTGCAAGTAGAAATTTCAAGATGCTGAGCCAAAAGAAGCAATAAAACGAAATTAACTACGGAGACTAGGAAGACGCGTCTTTCCATCTTCACACAAAAAACCTCAACAGATCGACTTTATCCTCTTTGTCTCTTGTGAGTTCTGTTAATTATTTTCTTTATCTTTGAATGCTTCTTGTGGAAAAGAAATACATAGCTAGAATTTCTAGTCGAATGCCTTTGTTTCTTCGTTTACTGGCCAACCACTTCCACTGATATTTGTCCTCTGTGCTTTAAAAATAAGTGAAAGACACGGCAAAAGGTACACAATCCCTGAAGCGTTTTGTTATCATGTTCATATTGAGGAATTTCTTGAATGGAGGACGCATTAAGTAGTTTTGTTTGCCTGTTCAGGCTTATGTACCGTAGCTATAATTATACAGATCTTTACTGAGACAATAGCTTCGTATAGACATGATTAAAAAGAAAGGGCAACCTCGAGCCAAGTGGCGCATACTGCGGGAGCTTATACCGCTTTTGATAGCATAAAGCAGCTGGGAGTTTTTCCACCTTCCTTGGATGGGATGCTACCTAGTTCACCGCAGGGTAAGCCCCTAGCATTATTTCGCCGGTACCCATTTATACACCTGGGTGGAGAGAGGCTCTATGAGAGTGTCTTACCCAAGAACACAACAACAACAACAACAACAACAACAACAACAACAACAAAGAAAAAAACAACACAACGGAGAAAAGGAACAGTGACCCCGACCGTGTATAATAATATGACAAGGTAGGAAAGCGTAATTGCTTCTAGCGTACGGCACGTGTCGAAACTGACTCGAGTTTCACCCATGCCACAAAAACAGCTTTCACTCAAATTCTGACTTCAAATCTCAATGAAAGGATGATAAGCGGATGCTTTTCTGAAAGCTGCTTGCTCTTCATCCTTAGCAACTAGCCGCTTTTGAAACTCCAAAATCAGTTAAAAATAGCCACTATTGATTCGTGACTCCCAAAATAGACTGAACACCAGTCAAATTGAACCCCAACGGAGAGGAGCACACTATTTTTTGGTTGCGTTTCAAGTTGTTTCCAGTACCACAAGGCGAGAACAAGATTTGTGCCTCGTCGCTGCTTCCCCCATCCGTGTGGTAGGGGAAACAACTTAAAATGCGACCAAAAATAGCGCGCCCCTCTCTTGTACATCTCCAGTCAGCCAGCCAGCCAGTCAGTCAGTCCGTCAGCCAGTCAGTCAGTCAGTCAGTCAGTCAGTCAGTCAGTCAGTGACTGTCGCTGAGATGTTTGATATGTGCTGGTCATTCATTAGTTATGTAATGTACTTAATTTGTTGTGTAACGTTTGATACGAAATGGTAGTTCACCGATCACCTTATTAAAAATTTGTTATGTTATGATAATTGTTTTACATGATCTGCTAAGTGTTGGGAGCTTTTTTTGCAAACACCTGCCATCGAAGTGTTTCGGGAAGTGTTAACGCATTCGTATTCCGTTTGAGTGGCTTATTCATCACTCACAGCGAAAAGTATTCTTTTGAGAGTTTACAACAACAACTGACTAGTTCGTGGAAGGAGTGAATTAAGCCCATCACTATTCTCCTTTTTTTTCTTTTATTTAACGAAATAGTCGAAAGCAGGACTCTGGGGATGAATTGGTTTAGGCGGTGTTGGACAAGACTCGCAAAGCAATTGCACTTATTGTCGTCTGATCGTCTATCTGCAAACATCTCCTCGCGGTGCGAAGATATTCTAATGCTAAAAAAAAATATAGGAGGAAATCCATTTCGAATCTTTCGCGAACCTAGTAGCACCAAAAGATGATCATAGATTCGTATTGCTGGATTCATAAAGGCGACATTTTACGGCGGACCAACTCAAAATTGGATTCGAAACATCGCGGTTCGTCGACTATTGGAAATATAAATATTCGATTTGTGATCGAAGTAGACAGGCTAAAATTGAACTTTCTTTGGCGCTTTCTTTTTCAGAAATTAATGTCAAGTTATGTATGAAATACGTCGATGTACTGCTGGCCATATCGTGGTTTTTGATTTCGCTGGGTTGTTTTACTCTGAGGGCCCAACGGCCGTCTTGATATATATGCCGAGTATCGGCCAAACAAAATTATGATATAAACACTTAATATTCGTCTCCTTAAATAGATAGGTGAAACACATATGTCGTGATATCGCTGTATTTCCGGCCTGCGGTCAGGCCCAGTAGTACCCAGGCCCATCATATATATAGAGAGATTGTAATTTATTCATCATGGCCTTTTGCTTGTATACGTTTCAACCGTTTGCTTAGCAGTATTAAACTTGTGTGTCAAGAACGCCTCCGTGTCACAGGAATCACTTCATGGTGTCAGAAGTGGGATCCGATTGCTGAATTGGACCTAACAGTGTTACAGAGAAGAAGAGAACCTGGTCGGTAAAGAATCCTTTCTTCGCGTTCGTCGTAAACAAGATGGCGAAACTTGCGGGTTTACCGATTCCTAGCATGGACTGGCATTCGCCGGATGCCCCACAGGCGTTTAAAAAGTTCAAAGCCCGTTGCGAGCATTACTTTCGGGCCCACATAATAAAAGGAGAAATCAGAGGAAGAAAAGGTCAGTTATCTTTTTATCTGGTCGGGTGACGATGGCATCGAATTAGTTTCCACGTGGACTTTAACCGCCACGGATACGAAGAAACTTGACACCTACTGAACGCGCTTTGAGAATTACCTTTCTCCAAAGAGCATCTTTCGACTCGCAAGATACAAGCTCAGGACCCTGAAGCAAGAACCTGACGAGTCAGTTGATTCATTTGTCAAGAGAATTCGTATTCTCGTCGAAGAATGTCGTTTTGAGAATGCAAATGAGCACATTATCGATGCCCTAATCTTCGGATCTAATTCAAAGCGTACGCAAGCCAAGCTCCTAGACAAGGACGCCACCCGCACACTTGATACTGCACCGGACAGAAGAGGTAACAAGCAAACAAATTAAGGAAATTTCACCCGATAATTCGACTCGTGTTGATGCAATGAAGCAGGAAGGAAGCCTTCCCGTCAGGCCCCGCGGTCCCATCATTCGATTATGTGGATGTTGCGGAACAGAACACGATATTTCTGAACGGTCCCTGTGCCCTGCCTTTGGTACAACGTGTGGTGCATGCGGCAAAGCTAATCATTGGAGAAAAGTTTGCCGTCAAACGATGCCAGGCAAAAAGGGAAAATCAAAACCCTCAAACCTCCAAAAGGAAAACCTGGAAAAAAGCAACTTCACAGTCTCGAAAGTGGTGAACCACTGCACCGGAAACACCAGGTGACCTTGAGTTATCAGATCAGTTATACTTTTATACGTTATCAGTTGATCAGGTCAAGAAAAGCGACACCCAAGCCTTCGTTGAAGTGGAAGTGGAAATCAATCACTGTAAGAAACCGCTTTTATGTAAAGTTGACACTGGTGCTGAGGGGAATGTTATTGCTTTGAGTACCTTCAGACGTCTCTTTCCAAATTCCTCATCCACTAGCTTGTCACCATCAAGCACTATCATTACTGCATATGGAGGACATGCCGTTGGTCCTCATGGCACTTGTGTTCTCAAACTGGCTCATGGGGGTACCTGTAAGTCATATCCATTTCATGTTGTTTTTGACAGATGGTCCAACCATATTAGGCCTGCCAACTTGTACAGATTTGAACTTGATTACAATGAATTTCAGCATCACAACCCGTGAAGAGGTCTCCAAGCCAAGTTCCCAACCAAAGCCTCTTTGCAATCCAGACCCGGTTGCAAAGGAGGAGGTGCTTAAACAGTACAAAAATTGCTTCGAAGGCGTTGGTTGCTTTCAGGGTGAATTCCATATCACCGTTGATCCTGCTGTTTCCCCAGTTGTGCATCCTCCACGCAGAGTTCCAGAAGCCCTCAAAGAATCTTTAAAAAAGGAACTTGATTTGGTGGTTGAACAAGGAATTTTAGCAAAAGTTACTGAGCCTACAGATTGGGTCAATTCCTTGATGTGTGTCACCAAGAGCACCGGTGCTTTGCGGCTTTGCCTAGATCCTAAGTATCTCAACCAAGCTATCAAGAGGCCATACTACTTCACACCTACACTGGTAGATATCCTTCCGAAGCTTAATGGTGCAAAGTGCTTCTCCATCCTGGATGCATGCAGTGGTTACTGGAATATCAAACTTGACCAGGACAGTTCACTGTGTACAACCTTCAATTCGCCGTTTGGCAGATACAGATTCCTGCGGTTACCTTTCGGTTTAGTTTGTGCACAGGACATTTTTCAAAGGAAAGTGGATGACCTTTGGTGACCTACCTGGTGTGACTGGAATCGCGGACGACATTGTTGTGTATGGCTACAAGAGTGACTGTACTGACCATGACGAAAACCTTTATGCTGTTCTTCAACGTGCTCGTGAGACCGGTCTTTGCTTTAACGTGGACAAGTGCAAGTTCAGATGTACTCGAATTCCCTTCTTTGGCCATATCATAGGTGCTGAAGGTCTTCAGCCTGAGTCACGGAAGATCGATTCCATACTGTCCATGGATCCTTCAACTAGCCTCGCATATCTCCAAACATTCCTTGGAATGGTCCATTTCCTAAGCCGTTTTATTACTACCTTGGCATCCATAGCAGCTAATCTCTGGGCGCTCACCAAGAAAGCAAGTGACTTTGTTTGGTGTCATGAGCATCAGTCAGCTGTTGATCGCATCAAAGAAAGCCATTGTGGCCCCCACTGCACTGCCGTACTTCGACAAAACCCAGCACGTAACCATTCAAGTGGATGCCTCCCAGAGGGGTTTAGGTGCGGTTCTTCTACAAGCCAACGGTCCAGTGGAGTTTGCTAGCAAGTTGCTGACTGAGACTGAGAGTCGATATTCAAATATCGAGAGAGAGAGAGAGAGAGAGATGTTGGCCGTTTTTTTGGTTTGGAGAGGTTCCGTTATTACGCCAACGGCCGGCCTGTTGTTGTGGAATCTGACAAAACCACCACTAGAGGCTATCTTTCGAAAGCATCTATCAAGTGCACCACCTCGCATCGCTAGGATGATGCTGCGCATACAGAAATATGATGCACAAATCAAATATGTCCCTGGAAAGGACATACCTGTCGCTGACGCTCTTTCAAGTATCAGCTCCTGCTCTGGTGAAGATATTCAAGGCCTAGATGTATCTGTTCATGAGGTCAATCTTCATCTTAATGCAAGCCCAATGCGAGTGTCCCAGATACAGGCAGAAACTGCCAATGATGCAACCTTGTCAGCTCCGCGTGAAATCATTTTGCATGGATGGCCTGAAAAGAGATCTGATTGCCCTGCCTATCTTCATGTCTTCTGGAACTACCGCGATGAGCTTACTGTGGCCAATGGTCTGATACTGAAGGGTACACGTATTGTTATCCCTAAGTCCCTACAGCCTGATGTTCTGCAACATCTTCACTATGCCCATCAAGGTGCAGAGAAGTGCAAGCTAGAGCGAAGGGATCAGTATTCTGGGCAAACATCAATCGTGATATTGAAGAGCTGGTTAAGAGCTGCCCCCCGTGTCAGCGTCACCAGAAGTTGAATGTCAAGGAACCGCTGCTGCCTCATGATGTGCCGCAGAAGCCGTAGCATACTTTAGGCTCCGACATATTCTTCTGGAACAATGCCAACTATTTGGTAGTTGTTGATTACTACAGTAAGTTCCCTGTGGTAAAGAAACTTTCCAACCTCAACTCGTCTGCAGTCATCGCACACCTGAAATTTGTGTTTGAAGAACATGGGATTCCCAGCAAACTTGTAACCGACAACGGTCCCCAATACGCATCTGCTACTTTTCAGGAGTTCAGTCGCAGTTACGGATTCACTTATGTTACATCCAGCCCGCTGTATCCACAGTCTAATGGTTTGAGCGAGAGGACTGTACAAACTGTGAAAGGTCTTTTGCAGAAGTGCAAGGAAACCTGGCAGGATCCCCATTTGGCCATGCTTTGTCTTCGTAGCACCCCACTAAGTCATGATTTGCCTTCACCTGCTGATATGCTGAATGGCCGAGTTTATCAGACAAACCTACCAGCTGTTACAAAGCCCTCGTCATCTGCAAATGGAGACATCAATGTAAAGCTCCAACTCATACAGGATAAGCAGAAGGTGCTATATGACAAAACAGCCCAACAGCCGCTTCAACCACTCTTCCCTGAAGATCGAGTTCGTGTCCTCAATCCAGCTACTAGAACCTGGGAGCCAGGCATCATCCAGGATGTGGCTAGTACCCCTCGTTCCTACTTGGTGAACATTGAAAGAGGGGGCACGCTTAGAAGAAATCGTCGTCATCTTAGTGCAACTGGAGAGTCTTTTAAGTTCCAAGGTGTTGAGATACCTCCTGATATTTCAGTTGATGACTCAATCTCCAATGAAGCCGGAAGTGCTGAGAGTGCCCGCTCTTCGGCAGAGCCAGCAGAATTCGCGACTTCAAGCTCAAGGTCGACCTCAGATCTTTCTCCTGTGTTGTCGCTTCGACCTCCAGATCCTTCTCCCGTGTCGCTGCCTCGCCGCTCCAGCAAGACAGTTAAATTTCCTGATAGACTGAACTTATAAGCATGCAATGTGTTTCTACCTTTGAACATTTTCTTTTGTTTTGCATTTGTTAGTTTGTTATCCTTAAGAAAAGGGGGATGTCGCTGTATTTCCGGCCTGCGGTCAGGCCCAGTAGTACCCAGGCCCCTCATATATATATATAGAGCTTGTAATTTATTCATCGTGGCCTTTTGCTTGTATACGTTTCAACCGCTTGCTTAGCAGTATTAAACTTGTGTGTCAAGAACGCCTCCGTGTCACAGGAATCACTTCAACATGCATATTTCTTGTTCTTTGAGCGTGTTGCGCGAAGGATAAGTGGAACACATGTATATTTATCGTTCTTAAAGCGTGCTGCGCGAAGGATAAGTGGAGTACATGCATATTTTTCATTGTTAAAGCATGTTGCGAAGGATATGTGTAATACATGTATATTTCTCGTTCTTTAAGTGGGTGTGCGAAATACAAGTGGAATACATGAAAATTTCTCGTTAAGTGTAATACATGTGTATTTCTCGTTCATAAAGAATGTTGAGCGAAGGATTATTATTCGTCGACTGCCTGTGGTTGGGCAATCGCTCCCACATGCCAAATATCGGCCAAACAAAAGGATGATATAAACACTGCAAAAACAAAAATGGCAAGTGAACATTAAAATATAAATACAACCAACGGGAGTACCAATTTAAGCCCTTGTCCTGTTAGAGCATCGACAGAAATCACACCATCAACTCCCGCAAAATGCAGCGAAGTGTAAGAGAACTGAGTGACATATCAGGCAAAGACCCCCAACTTCAAGTCAAAATTTGACCGTTAAAACGGCGGGGCCCGCCCGGGCCCACCGTACTTTTTTTACAGTTCAACTATCGAACTTAAGAGGGCGTCTTTCTTAAAAGCACCCACTCAATTTCGCTTAAAAAATAATTGTGCCTGAAACTCTGTCAACTGAAAGACATTACCAAGGCAAGAACTAAAACAGATTTGGTTTGATTTAAAATGATACTCTGGCCGCGTTAGGAGCCATAAAATATTTTCCCTTGTCAGCGCCGGTCACAACGTCTCGAAATTTGAAAAAAAGGCACTTTTCGTAACACTGTAAAATATTTATTTCGCATCATCTAGCCGCAAATTTTATATCAACTTGCTCAAAAACCTTTCTAGTTTTCCAAGACAGTCACAGTTTGTCTCTCGATTCTCCTGAAAAGGCAAAATCGAACGTATTGAGACCACTACTTATCGCCATGAGCAAAGGCTGTAAATTGGCTTCGATTTAGAGGCTATTTTTTAAATTTTGGGACCAACATAATACTTCTAGCCTATACAGCCGACAAGAGTAATCATTTATCTGCAAATATGTGCAAAATCCCATGTACGTTTTCAATATTTCAAAAGTTATGACCGTTTTTATCAGCACATGTAATAGCATTTTCGATTTTTTCGCCTATATTGAAATCGACCTCTCTCGAGCAGATTTTGACACACATGCAGCCTACCTGCTTCTCATCTCGGTTTATGTCCAACGTCAGACGGTTAACAATCCCCAGATTGCTAAATCCCATAATAACTCCAGCAAATTGGTAGGTATTGCCTTCAAAACTTGAGCACCACGGCATCTATCGAGTCCCTCGTTAGCGAGCGAAAGCCCAAATCCAAGGCTACATTTCGCACTAAATAGCCCATTAAACACCGTTTCAGAGCCGTATTTCTTCGAGAATCAGACAAAAGACCCTCTGAGACTGGTATTTAGAGAACATAGCCGCGATTTGAGGTCTTAAATTCCGAAGAAACATCACCATTTACAGTGTACATCTCGACAATCGATACTGTGTGATGCTGCTTCCGCAGAGGTCCGCATAAATGGGGAGACCGCTGCTCAGTTGTGCCAACAAGCACATCTAAATGTTACCATATTTTTTTAAATCAAAATTTGGAAAGCAATTTCGAGTTTTAAAGAAATCAATCCTATAAATAAATAAACACGAAGCCTCGTACCAAATGGCCCATACTATCGCAGCTTATCCCGAGATAAATAAATACATGTGCTGATAAAAACGGTCATAACTTTTGAAATATTGAAAACGTACATGGGATTTTGCACATATTTGCAGATAAACGACTACTCTTGTCGGCTGTATAGGGTAGAAGTATTAGGTTGGTCCCAAAATTTAAAAAATAGCCTCTAAATCGAAGCCAATTTACAGCCTTTGCTCGATGGCGATTAGTAGTGGTCATAATACGCTCGATTTTGCCTTTTCAGGAGAATCGAGAGACAAATTGTGACTGTCTTGGAAAACTAGAAAGGTTTTTGAGCAAGTTGATATAAAATTTGCGGCTGGATGATGCGAAATAAATATTTTATAGTGTTACGAAAAGTGCCTTTTTTCAATTTTCGAGACGTTGTGACCGGCGCTGACAAGGGAAAATATTTTATGGCTCCTAACGCGGCCAGAGTATCATTTCAAATCAAACCAAATCTGTTTTAGTTCTTACCTCAGTAAAGTCTTTCAGTTGACAGGGTTTCGGGCAAAATTATTTTTTACGCGAAATTGAGTGGGTGCTTTTAAGAAAGACGCCCTCTTAAGTTCAATGCAAAAATAATCTACAGTACTGATCCTTGTTTGTCAAGAAATGAGCAAATGTTCATCGACGTCGAACGCTTGCGCCAAACAACCCTTAACCATATAGCATGATTTTAATCGACTAGTTTTGAGAAAAAATCGCTTTCCTAAATTCAGAATTTGACAGATGACTTACTCTTCCAGCTCCAATAAAACAGTCCGTAAAAACCGTCAAAGTTACGCCGGAATCGCACGAAGAGGATGAGACCTTCTTAAAATCCCGCGACAAAATTGTCCGCCATTGCTTCCACCAAGGTGACAAATGATTGGTCGAAAAATGTCATGTGAACCGTGTCCAACACCGCTTGAAATTGGTTAGAAATTTAAACGTATTAGTGGTACTCGTTCTCGCATTCCTGTACGTGTGTTGCTGTGCAGCATACTTAGATGAATCAAACAAGTATACAATGAGTTAAAAAGGAAACTGAATTACCATTGTTCCTAAATACTCACAATATGCCCTTCTGTTTATAAAAGGCTCGATATGGAATAGTCTTCAATCGGTTCGCGCTTAGGGATCTGAAAGTTAAGAAAATTAAACGATGCCTGGTCTTATCTATAACCATTGTTCTGAAGGACAAGGTGAACAGAACAATTTCACGTGCTTACCAAATGTGCTAACAAATTTGATTGCCTAATCAAGGAAATGCTTTTTATAAGAAAACTCAAACCATCCCTAAACGCGCAAACGGACTCGATTCGCACAAAGGTGTTCACTTGAAGAATCTGTGATCCTTTGTTATTATGTTAATTCGTAGAGACTATAGAAACTGAAATCGCATTATTTAATCACTTTGCCTTGAGAATGGTGTCACGATGACGCCGAAACGTCGGCTTTTAACGTTAATATTTGCTTGTTTATGCTTTAAGAAATCGTTATTGATCAAAAGTGTAGTATATGAATTTAAATGTAATTCGTGCGATGCGAATTATATTGGCTACACGAGCCGCCACCTTCACCTGCGCATCGAGGAGCACAGATACTGCGTAATTGGAAAACACCTACAAGAACAACATAATCAAAAGTCGATCAACCTTCACAGCCAACTTGCCATCCTAAAGAAATGCCGCGGAAAGTTTGAGTGCCTAATTTACGAGATGCTCCTAATTAGGGAAAAGAAACTATCCCTGAACACTCAAAAGGACTCCATTCCAGCGAAACTGTTTACTTAGTTATGCACATTATGCCTCATTTATTGTAATTTAGTTTCACACTTTCTTTTCTATAAATATCGTTCTACATACCATGTAAAATTTGCATTTGATAATGGTGACATGTCGTCGACGAAACGTCATGTCTTTATAGCGTTAATATTTATTCTGAAATGTGTTTCAAAATCTTCCGTTATCAGAACTTATAAACCGAAAAGTAAAGGATAGTTTACCCTGATGAAGATTAAGACGGTTGAAGGACGACAAAATTGATCAAAAATGACCAATCCGTGACGTTGTTTTTGTAATAATAATTATAATAATTTTGTTATAAAACTTAACGCTATAAAGTCTAGACGTTTCGACCTCTCCGAGGTCATTTTCAAGTACGAGTAAAATACAAAATGAGCATAAATATATTAAAATAGTAAAACAGGCAAAAATGTCACGAACGCTGAAATGCGGTAGAATATATAAAAAATAGGTGACAAAATATTAATGAAGTTAAAAGGGTTAAAAAGACTTAAAACTACTGAAACCGTTAAGATAATTAAAAACCGAACTAAACAAATGTTTTGCACCGGATGGAGTCGCATTGTTTGTTTAGAGTTGGTTTCAGACCACGAGGAAAGCCTCCGAAGCATTACCCTCCATTGCTTCAGAAAGAGAAAGAGTTATCCTCGGTTGCACAAACGATCTTGCCCAAAACTATTGCCAATTTAGTAATCCAGAAGGGTTAGAGACTTGCTCATCTTTACGGTTTGCCAAAAACCCACAAGAAGAAGCTAGCCATGCGTTCAATGCTGTCCGCTACGGGAACTTACAATTACAAGTTTGCAAATTGGCTGGACGAAAAGCTGCAACCCCTGTCCGTCAACGACCACACCGTCAGTGACATTTTACAATTCCCCGAAGAACTCCATGGGATGGATATCAATGATCATGACATCTTAGTGTCGTATGATGTATCTTCACTCTTCATCAACGTACCTGTAAATGAAACCATTGAGACCATCGCAGAAAGAGCCTGGATGACTGAAAATGACTGGATCAACAAAAAGCACAATCTGAACATCGCGAAGTCAGATCTAATTGAGTTGTTAAGAGTTTCCACGAAAAATCAGTTATTTCAGTTCGAAGAAGACCTATTCGAACAGATAGATGGTGTTGCTATGGGTTCCCCACTAGGACTTCTCATGGCCAACACCTTCATGTACAACATCGAGAAACAGCTAGAAGCCAGAAACAAGATGCCTGCCTTCTACAAACGCTATGTGGATTATACGCTTAGCACAATGCTGTTACGCCGCAAAATGTAATAATCGCCGCAAAATGTAATAATAACGCAAAATGTAATAACAATCGCCGCAAAATGTAATAATAACGCAAAATGTGATAAAATTAACGCAAAATGTAATAAAGTTGTTAACGCAAAATGTAATAACTTTTTAACGCAAAATGTAATAAACTTTCTAACGCAAAATGTAATAACGCAAAATGTAATAACTCTTATTATAGTTCACTCAACAAAATTTTTGGATTCTGACTTGACGAGAGCAGTACACTTTATCCCAAATTCTACTCTCTCGTCTTTTCGAAGTCAATCCGAAGATTTCCGAAGTCTTCCGAAGATGACTCAAACACTTGCAAAAATTTCCAAAGTTGACCCGGGTACTTCCGAAGATTTGCGAAGTTGAAGTTGATTTAAAAACTGTGGGCTTGTATGCGATATTCCTTTCACAAAGTCGGCTAAGGGACGGACCATTATTTTTTGGAGGGAGTGCGGGGGGGGGGGGGGTTAAAAATTATTGAAAATAAATTGTTTGCAAACACAATATGTAAAACAAACAACAGCTTGAATTTCTAAAAAAAATGTTTGCAGAGGTGCATAATCTAAAAAAAGTTTGTAAAGGAAATTTTTTCATACCCCCCCCCCCCCCTCAAGAAAATAATGGACTAACCCTAAGACCCTAAGGTAACGACCCTAAGGTAACGCGCGTGCAAGCTGCTGTGTTCATCAGTGAACATTTTTGTTTGGCGACTCTGCTTTGCTGTTTAATCAAAGGCTTCTCTCTAATAGTGCGAGTTTATCGCAGTTATCATCAAAAACGGCTAGTCATGCAGAATATAATGCATTGTTTACGGCCAGCAATTTTTTCCTCGTTGAATTTCCTAGAAAAAGCCAGCTAAGTGCTTTAGTAGCTGTTTGTAATTGTCGAAACTTTTCTTGAATGATTAGGATGCTAGAAAAAAAAATAAACTTTTGTTCAGACATTTGGCTCTACAAAAACGTTTAGCTCAGGATTTTAGTCTAATGCGCTTCGCGAGCTCTTCTGTATCATAGATCACCGGTGGAAATGGCTCTTCCATTAACCGCAAGCCACCTATGGAAGCCATTTAAAGTATAGCTTCGAACAGCTAGGTGGTGCAACCACTAGGGCTTGTTGTAAAATCATATAGCAATCAATAATGAAGACGCTACTAGTGCTAACGTTGTTCGTGGTCATTCTAGTTAATTTAATGCGTTATAGTTCTGGTATCACGAGCTTGGACAACGAGACGTATGACGTTTTCCTTCAGCTGATCAAAGGGGAATTTGATGTTCCTGTAAAGGATCGAACAACTAAGCAAAAGTCAGCAGTCGTGAGGTTTTGGAGAAATAGAGAGAAGTTGTCGTTGAGAGGAGGACAATTATTCTACAATGGAAGAGCCGTGGTGAAAAAAGCTGAATTGCAAAATGTGGTTAAGGACATGTATAAACGCTCTAAAGGATCTGGAACCCGAAAACTATACCACAGAATCAAAGACAGTTATAGTGGTGTAGCAGAAAGAGATGTGCACAAAATGCTTTCGAAATCTTGCACACATCAACGGCTCAACGTGCGCTTTGAAAATAAAGCTAGACTCCGACCAGTGCGTGCTAAAGGCGTTCAAATACGACACCAGATCGACCTCGTTAACATGTAACGACTACGTACTAAATTCAAGGGCAAGGTTTTCAAGTATGTTTTATCGATCATTGATGTTTTCAGTCGTTACCACTGGTTGATTCCTTTAGAAAGAAAGTCGAGCTCCCAGATAGCACGTGAACTTGTTCGTGTTTACCAACAACATGGAGCACCGCGGGTCATTCAACATGATCAAGGTACTGAATTTGCTGGAGCTGTAGCTGCGTTATGTAAAAAGCTGTGCATAAAAGTCATTAGAGGTCGTCCCTATCATCCCCAATCCCAGGGGAAAATTGAGAGATCACACAGATCCTTCAAAAAGAAAATATTGTACGATTTTCTTGTCATGAAAAAAGCTGGAGTAAACTGGGCGAAGTCATTGCCGGAATATGAAAGAGCTCTAAATCTGGATCCCAAAGAGGAGCTTGCGTGGAAGTCTCCGTTCGAGATTTACTATGGGCGCAAACCCAATGTAGTAGAAACAAAAGGAAACCAGCCTGTGTCAGAATGGGATATTCCCTCCAACAGATATCAGGAAATGATTCACCCACGCACAAAGGATTACACAGATCATGCCAGAAAAACTCGCAAGTTAAGGAATTTGGCCCATTCAGCAACTACCAAATGTGCAGACCGCATGGTGAAACGTGGAGTGAGAAATAACCCTCCTTCCGTATACGAAATTGGAGAGACTGTTCTAATTCGTTACCCTCCTGCAAAGAAAGTTGTAAGTAAAAGGCATATTTTAGAGGCGGATATTGTCAAGAGAAACTTACGCCTTCAGAAGTATCAGGTGGCATTTATATCACCTACTTCGGGGAAATTAACCTATAAATGGATCCCTGTAAATGATATAACCAGTGTTACCATGGAAAGAGAAAAAAAGAAAAGAAAATCTACATTGAAGGAGGCCGAAATAAAGAAGAAAAGAAAGGCCCATAAGCAAAAATATCTGCAAGGATATGAAGACGACAGGTCTTTATTTGAAGATCGTTCTGGTTCAGCCCATTACGAAATTTCTTGCGATCCTCCCAAGGACGGGAATTGCCAATTTTCGGCGATAAGCAATTTACTTCAGGGAATAGGAATTTTCAGGTCGAACCAAACATTGCGGAGAGAAATTGTTCGTTATCTTGAGGCAAATCCTTCAACAAGTGATGGGACGCCGCTTCAAAATTTCACCGATATCCCGTGGCCTCAGTATCTACCCGAAATGTCGCAAAATGGTACATTCGGCGACCATATTACTCTTCAAGCTGCGTCCAATTTATTTAATATAGCGTTTGTCGTAATTTCATCCCTTGGACCCGGAGCTACTGCAACTCTTTCCCCAATGGATTCAAATCCACTCTGTACTTTTATGCTAGGACATTATGCAGAGAACGCTGGAGAACATTACGTATGCTTGGAAAATGAGCCTGCCTGGACTGGCGACACAACCACAGCTTGTGAACAATCTCCACCTGTTTCGCCTGGTGATAACGACACACCTATGGATAGCGACACACCACTTCTACAGGAAATGGACGGAAATCAGGAAATGGATGGGCCCTACTTAAACCCTGACTGCTTCGAAGAAATAATTCAGCAAACATTAGATATGTATCCATATATGCGTCAAGCACTGCGAGCGGTTTCAAGATCATTTAAAAATATTGTGGACCGACAGCCTTTGCCAATGATATATCTTCCTGAACTCAATGATATGCTAGATATACAGCATGTGAGTGTGCGAAGAATTATGAAACTAAAAGGGAAAAACAGCGGTGTCGTTCTTCGTTTAAGAGAGATCATAAACTGTGTTAAATGGGCTTTCGCCTGGTTAAGTTTCATTGCAGCGGGGTATGGATGGTTTTTCATATCCAAGATCTATTGGAAAGGTTTAAATTCAAAGTAATGCTAATATCGTTTTTTAAGATAATAACGTTACAGTTTAGTTTTAAACCTGTTGTTGTTAATGTTACTGTTACTTTTGTGTTAATTTTGTCTTAGTTGTTGTTGTTGTTGTTGTTGCTGTTGATGTTGTTGTTGTTGTTGCTGTTGATGTTGTTGTTGTTGTTGTTGCTGTTGATGTTGTTGTTGTTGCTGTTGATGTTGATGTTGCTGTTATCGTTGTTTCCGTTGTTCCACTGTAATGAGCATTAGAACAGAGAAAAAAATCACTTATTTCAAGAAATCTTTAGTTTTATTCCGCACTACTGTGATAACTGGAATAACTTTTAAAAAATTCAAGCAACTGTTAATACCATGTGATTGAACGAGGAAAGTAAAAAAAAAAATTGGTTTGATTTTTTAATTCCGTTATGTATAAAGCATTTGTTTTCACAATAGGTAAACGCAAACCGTTGGTTTTATTTCATACATTATAGTATTAAAACCACACTTAGGCGGATTTTTGCGGAGTTTAGGATATCAAAGCAAGGACCATAATTGTTGTTTTTGAGATGAGGGGGCGGGGGGTGTTGGGGAGACAAAAGCCTGATAAAACCTTGTCTACAAGAAAAAAGGGTCCAAAATAGAATGCCCAGAATGTGAAAATTGCATTTTTAAGCTTGTTGATATCAAATTTCCCGAGGGAGTATGTCCCCGGATCCCGTAGCAAAAAAGAGCCTAACAACGTTCCCTTCAGTGGTCATGTCTGAAACTGTTTTTTTTTTAGTAATTAAACCCCTGAATTACCTGGTGGTATAATTGCAATACTCTTTGCTTGTGTGTGCTCTACACCTCTGCGCTAGTCACACGAAACAAGTAGGAGAAAATGAAATAGCTTTACAATTTAACTAGTTTTGTGGTTTTAAAAAGATCAGTTATGCGGGATTATGGAAGTCTCGCCAAAGAGGAGCAGGACGTTATAGTACAGAGATATCCAACCAAGGTCACAAGTTGCGGAATGACGCAGCCACCTAAAAAAATGGTTTGCACAAACAGCGACACATTTGATCCTTTCCTCAAAAAAAATAATCTTCTTAAGCCATATGGCCGACATCTGAAAAAGTCTTTAAATCAACTTCGGAAATCATCTGAAGTTCTCGGGACAATTTCGGAAATCTTTGGAAGTGTTGAAGTCAACTTCGGAAATTTTTGGAAGTGTTTGGGTTATCTTCGAAAGACTTCGGAAAACTTCGGGACGACTTCGGAAAGTCGACAAGTGAAAGATACTCCAAGGGAGTAGAATTTGGGATAAAGTGTACTGCTCTCGTCAAGTCACCTTGTGTTATTGTAATTTAGTAGTTTAAGTAGTGTTTTGTAAGCTGTATTTAGGTATTTTTAAAGACTTTTATTATTTTAATTACTGTAAGCAGTTTTAACCGTGTATTTTTTTTTTTTTACTGTAATCGCTTTTTTTTTTTTTTTTTTTTTTTGTTTAAAAAAAAAAAAAAAAAAAAAAAAAAAAAAAAAAAAAAAAAGTCAGAATCCAAAAATTATGTTGAGTGAACTATAATAAAAGTTATTACATTTTGGTTATTACATTTTGCGTTAGAAAGTTTATTACATTTTGCGTTAAAAAGTTATTACATTTTGCGTTAACAACTTTATTACATTTTGCGTTAATTTTATTACATTTTGCGTTATTATTACATTTTGCGGCGATTGTTATTACATTTTGCGTTATTATTACATTTTGCGGCGATTATTACATTTTGCGGCGTAACAAATGCCCAATGAAGAAACAGCCTCTGAGTTCTTAATGACATTAAAAAACAGTCATCCTTCTATCGAATTCACCATAGAGCTTGAAGAAAATGGCATACTCCCCTTTCTGGGAATGGACATTGGCAGAAATGGATGCTGTTTAGACACAAAGGTATACCGAAAGTCTACGGACACCGGGTTATTGTTACATTATCATAGCATTAGTCCGGCAATATGGTGCAGAAATTTGGTAATTTGATTATTTTAAAAGACCAAATTTGAAGTATATTTTATATTTTAATTAGGCCTCTTTTAGGGGGTTTTGGGGGGGGGGGGGGTCATGTGGATGAAAGATATAAACGGTGACTGTTGAACACCATGCTTAACCGTACATTCAAGCTCTCTTCTACGTGGAAACTATATCACCAAGAGTGTGAATACCTCAAAGTGACATTTTCCCGTCTGTGGTAGCCAGAAGAACTTGTGCAATCTACCATCCGTCAATTTATTGAGTCAAAGTGTCCGAGGATGCACCTTTAAAAAAGTGTCAGAGCAAGATAGACAGCCTTATTTGTTTAGTTCGGTTTTTAATTCTCTTGTTTCCGTAGGTTTAAGTTTTTTAAACCTTTTAACTTCATTTATATTTTGTCACTTATATTTTTACATATTTTGTCGCATTTCAGCTTTCGTGACGATCGACATGATATCACCAACTTCCCGCTTTAGCATTAGGTGATTTTATATTAATAAGTTATGTTTCACGGGAGATGTACAGTTAGTGGAACAAGGAAGGCTGGCATAGGATAAATTTAGCATTTCTGATCAGTATATGCAACGTAATCTGGCAATACTTACAGCAGAAAAAGTAAACGATATTTCATAAAAGTCTCGTTTGAAATGAAATTTATCATGTTGTTGTGCAGAATTCTAGCAATCAGTGAACCAAGTGATTAGAAAGATAATATATACGTAACGTAAGCGTTGCAATGCAGTTTTGTAATGTGTTTTTAAATAAACGTTGACAAAAATGAAAAAAAAAATGCTTCAACTCCTCGCTTTAAAAAGTTTTCAAAAATGATAAACTGGCCTTATTCTTGAAGAAATGAGCCGTTTATCATTAAAAAAGTGTAATCGGTACAAATAAATCCATATAGATATTTTTGTTACTCTTTTCATAAAAACATTATTTAAGATACATACAGTATCGATAACCTTTCTCTGCATAATTCATTTGGTAAGTATTGAATTCTGTTGTAAGAAAGATCTCTGTAGACAAAAAGTGCCAGGTTATTATCTGTGCCCATGATTGCTGGCTACCAATAATTGCTACCCATTATTGACTAGTATTTGTTTGTATTAAGATATGGAAGAAATAAAGCTGATGTTTAGTGCCAGACAAAAAAAAAATAATAAAAAATAGCCATCTGATTCAAAATACGCAGCCGTTTCGCGTTGTCGTTTTTCAAAAGACGGCTCTGGTCACGGCACTGAAACTGCGGTCTCGCAAGGTGATGTTGTCAGCACTTCCGTTATCAGCGTTATGTGGATCAATGTTCGTTTCTGGCAGTAGACTCGCGCGGACTCGCTTGGCGGAAAAAAGACATTGATCAAATCAGCGATCATTTTCGAAGTTGAAATGGTGATTTTCAGCGGCGTGAACGGGCGCCATCAATGAAGATACTTCGTAACATGCCAAATCTTTCATATGGTACTTACGTACGGAAATATAATTGTTCTGACGGTGGTAGAAAAGGTTTGTTGTGCCTGTTATACAAAAACAATCGAATGAGCTGGGATGCGTTTCTTCTGAATGTTGTGTTTCGATCAGATTGGCTTTCCACATCGATGGACCGGACTGAATACACCGTGTCCATGCAGTAAGTCTCTGACGCATGTTCTAAAGTCTGTTCCGCGCTTTGTTTACAACGAAGTCAAACAAGAGATGCGGATCAAAATCGAAAAAAAAAAGCGATGTTTACGAGAAAATCAATTGTTCTACTCTGACAAACTATATTATTCGGTCCTTGTTAATACACGTTTTAGTGCTGCAATTTTTTTTGAAGGTTGGGACACACTAGGCAACAAGTCGCAGCTACAGGTCTCTGCGACAAGTCTACAACAAAAGAAGTCTCTGCGACAAGTCTACAACAAAAGAAGTCGCTGCGACAAGGCGCTTGTTCGTTGCACACACAGCGAATTTTGAAGAGTGGGAATGCGACTACAATTTTTGACAAAAGTAGTTGACACATTGACTTCGCTCTGCGGTTTTTAAGACAAATTTAACACTAGTTTTTAAATTTCATGACTGTCTGCTAAAATACCCCCCACCCCCACCCCCCATCCAATGTTGTAAAATGGTAGCAAAGGACTCCTTGAAGCAAACTACAACATTGATTGGGGGGAGGGGGTTGGAAAGGGGGGCAAAAGGATGAAATTGGTCCATATAACAAAAAAAAGGGCGTAAATTGACAATGGGTCAACACTTTTGCCAATGATTGTCTGAGGTGCAAAACGGAATATATCTTAAGAACAGCGCGTAATGATTAATCGGTTATAACATAAATTTATTTCTACCATCTGTTGTTTTCAATTTTCCAATCGACATTGATGCTGTACTAGTAATACGTGACTCGCAGGGCCTCGCGAAGCTCTGGGTTGGGGGAGGGAAGGGGGGGTGTTATAAATAAGGAGTGGATTATTTGAAGTTGAACAATTATTGAATTGTACATATTCAATTTTCCACAGTATAGTAGGCAGGAAGATATATTTGTTAGAAATTTCAACGGGCATGGCCGCGACACCCTCGTTCCCAGGGTCTACTCCGCTTTGAAGATGGTGGCTTTTTCTGGTTCGTAAAGAGGTATAAAGCGTTGGGAAGCGCAGACTATTTTCAAAATCAGCGACAAATTATTGGATAGTCGCATTTTGGACATTTATTTGATGGCATTAAAAAAAAGAAGAACGAATGGCAGGAGGATTCGAAGCCACCGCCCGCGCGCCCCTGATGGCGATGAAAGATTTATAGCCTGAATAGGCGTTGAGGGAGTATTATGTGGGAATCAATGTTATTTTAATCCGAAAAGAAAAACGATAAAAATGAAAGGCTCAGGATTCGAACCAACAAAAAAAAAAAAAAAAAAAAAAAAACCTAGCCGGATTCGAACCCCCGACCTCAGTTCCGAAGATCTGATTTCAAGTTCGACGCCTTACCATTAGGCCACCAGCGCGCGGCGGCCGTGTGACGTCATTTCCGCCACACACCAAGCTCACAAATATATATATATGTATAGAAATATATATGACCGTAAACTCCACACGAGATTTCATCCCGCCTGATCCCTTTGAGGGACAAAATTATACACCCCGCTACGCTCGGCCTTCGGCCTCGCTTCGCGAGGAATTAATTGGTTTCTAATTAGAGGCCATTAACGAATTTGACGATAACGCAATCGAAGGGTCAAAAATTGAATAACTTGAGGCAAAATGTTTACCGCTGCTAAAATTGATGAAGAAACTGCTGCATTTTCCTGCTTATTTCTGATGTGAAAATGGTTAAAAAAGAAGGAAATTATGTTGAACTAATGACACGTTTCCTAGCCTTTGGCTTATAGTATAGAGGCGTCTGAAGACATTAAACTGCGAGGAGGTCACGCACACAAATCATCGTTCGAGACGACCAAAGAAATATAAAGCCCGTGTTTACTGACCATTTCATTTCTAAATGCCAGTTTATGGAATAATGCAAGAAATTGCACCGTTAGGCGAATAACTGTTCTGTCAAAGTAACAATGCGCTTATGCAATGTAATATACCTTGTGACATATCCAACAAGTTGGATAAAGCGTGACAAGTGCGCGTGACAGCTCCAATTGTTGTTACTTCATGTTTTTATTGACGCTTGTTTTAAGCATTTCTTAAACATGAAAAGCTAACTTAAGATACAAAAGTCTTCATTTTCTCTTTTTCTACTATAAACAGCCTGCAGCAAGGCCAAAAGGTGTCTACCTTTTGAAATTTCACGGTTAACCACGGTTAACAACGATTAACCATCAGTAAACAAAGAACATTCCTGATCCTTTCTAGACTGATGGTTAACCATGGTTAACCGTGGTTAATCGTTCAAATTTACACATTTTCGCCAATTGTGTGGCCACGAAACATTCTAGCAAGATAATTTTGACATAAAGTCATCAATCTCTGGTTTCTTAGGGAATTTCAGCGACAAATGGGAGTATTTCCTAGCCTCACGATATCGTAGATCTTGTTAAACATTAATCTCAACCGCCCAGGAATTTGGTTTCGCGCTCTGGAGAACGTGTGCTGCTGCTTTTTCTTAAAATTAGCCGGCTGCTTTGTAACAATGAAACGAACATATTTAATTGGAGTATCACTGCAGAGGCCCCGCTTAACACTTTTAAACAAGAATATGAATAATACGACCCTAGATAGTCACGCGCTAAGAACCATGGACGGGATCTGATCCCGTTTTGTCTTTATTTTCTCAACTGAAGACATTATTTTTAACTGCAAATAATCAAAACTACTCTAACGCCACACATTTAGCGTGCTTTCTATAAATAATCCTGTGAGAGCTAAGATAGGTAACGGGTATCCTTTCTTTTCACTCAAATAAACCTCAGACAATCTTTGACAAAAGTAGTTGACACATTGACTTCGCTCTGCGGTTTTTAAGACAAATTTAACACCAGTTTTTAAATATCATGACTGTCTGCTAAAATAACCCCCCCCCCCCCCGTCCAATGTTGTAAAATGGTAGCAAAGGACTCCTTGAAGCAAACTACAACATTGATTGGGGGAGGGGGTTGGAAAGGGGGGCAAAAGGATGAAATTGGTCCATATAATAATAAAACAGGGCGTAAATTGACAATGGGTCAACACTTTTGTCAATGATTGTAGTTTTCCAATTTAATATGGCAAAAATACATGACGCTCTCTTATTGGTTAATTTATATTTTGTTTCAGTGATTGTCGCAGACGTTTACACACGCTGCAACAACGCTACTATCGCTCATTTTGTCGCTGCGATGTGTCGCACGAATTCAAACTGGTTTGATTTCGTGCGACACATCGCAGGGACAAAATTATGTCGCAGCGAAACAGATTGTTGCAAGAATGCACCATGTCAGCAAGCGCTCAATCTCATTCCTAAATTTGCCAGCCAGCTCAAGTTCAGCTTGCAGAACGGATTTTTTGTGGAGCGGATCGGTTGGGTACTCCTGCCATGTCACACGAGACGATATGCCGCAGCAACTTGTCGCCGCGACGTGTTGCAGCGTCCCGAACTTTATATGATCAGTAATAGAAGGAGTTTCGCTGGCAATGAAAGAATTGGATTTCATTCTGACGTATATATCGTTTGTCAAGCACTGCCCGCTCAAATATATTACCGTCCAATGAATTGCTTAATTTATCATTGAACCAGAATAACTCATAAAGATATATAATTTTTACTTGTTATATTTTCATATTATTTGCACCTAATGTAGCGTAGCCAGCAACAGTTAACAGGGTAAATGAAAAGCCTTTCCAAGGGCATGTATTAGATAAAGACGGGTAAGGGACAACAGCAACAGAAACACTAGGTGGCACGCCCGTGTTTCTGTGAGTTAGAACGTTATGGTATTATGAAACTTCTTGGATATTTCACCGGATTGTATCCAATACTAATAGGTTTTTCAATGGGCAGGGGGAATTGGGGAACGCTAAATTGTGGTTGTCCGAATGTGGGAATATTTGATACCGCCAGCACTAGGTGGCACGCCCGTGATTCTGTTGTTAGATCGTTATAGCATTATGAAACTTCCTGCATATTTTACTGGGATGTATCCAACTACAAAAGGCTTTTTTAGCGGGGGTGGGGAGGGAGATTGGGGGAGGGGCGTGTAATTTGGTAGTTCGAGTTTGAAGAGATTTGATAATGCCATGATTTTATATTGTGCCGGTTAAGAATGCACCTTTAGCATGCTTCTCGTCTTTTTTCGTGCGAAGACATTTAGAAAATCGATCTTTGGAAGGCTCGCCGACAAAAGAGTATTATTGTTCTACTGTCACCTTTCGTGTTTTCTCTTGTTACCATGAGAATAACCGTGGCGAGCTGTATATAATAGTTGACTGGCTTGGACATTGTGGGTTTTTGCGTGTGTGTGAAAAGCAGATTTCTTGTGAGGGCGTTCATGTAGGATGTCTGAATAACTTCTCACAGTATTAAACATGTTATATTCATACAAATAAATGATCAAAAGCCCCTTTGGGCTCAGTGTCTTGTGTCACGTTTTTCGCGTCTTTTTGTTCATTATTTCATAATTTGCTTTCTGGGGAATTTGCTGGCTGCAAACGGTTATTAAAAGATTTCGAAAATTGAAAAGCGCACAGCTAACTCCACTTAAGTTGTGTTGTATCGAGGCGTGACATTCAGAACACAATATACTCGCTTTTATTGTACACACTCACGACAAGCTCAAAGAGTGTCTGCATTCAACGATGGTTGGACACCTTAGCGAAATAGCCGGAGCTTTTAACACTCGCTTATGAATAGCAAACAAAAACATTGCGATATCTTTTTTCATCGATCGCTCGTTGTGCAGTTTGGGTTTTCGGACGATTTTGACGTCAGCGCGCGCTCTGCTTGCGGTGATTAACGCGATTCGTCTGCAGTAAATCAACATGAAAGGTTGTGACTACGATGAAGACAAAGAAACTGAATTCAATACGTGAGCATCCCGCATTAAAAAAACGAGACCAGTTGCTCTGAAGTAAACGCAGAATAAAAACTGACATAACGAGCAATTGATATAACTACTATTGAAGGACTGTTTCAATCTCAAGTGAAAGTTTACACGCATTGTTTGCCAGAAATAACTGCAATCGCGGCTTCACGCCGTGCCGCAATGACTTCGCTGCGTGAAATGAATCAAAGTGAACGATAAATAGATTTAAACAATGTTTTAAAGGATTTTGCTGTACACTGATATAATTCGTTATTATTCAGCTATCTGGATTACCGGTACAGCTGTTATCTTTCTCAGTAAAATAATAAAATAAGACCAAATAACATGCAAGCTTCGAACTTCTAAATTGCCACGTCAATCAAGATGAAACTCACCTACACATTTTTGCGATTCTGCTATATAATTACATATTGTGTCTGGAGCAACGTCGGCTCCCAACAGCGAACCGAGTAATGTCCTATGCGGGTCCTCGTGCGTCTGGATAAGCTCAAAGTCGCTTCTATCAAAATACTTGTCTAAAAAGTCATATTGAAACTTGAGCATCCTCAGCTTTGCCAGCTGGTAAACAGCGATCCCGACTTGAAAGGACAGGCTGATTGTGATTCGAGGCTTCAGGCTTTCCAGCTCGTACGCTCGCCCAAACTCGTCAAGATGGCTACCGCCTTCTCGTCTTTAGCGTATATGATGTTTGTTTGCCTCTCTAATGCTTCGATAAGCTTTCCGTAAGCACTGTTTTCCAACAGCTTTAACACGTCAGCCAGCAGGGCCTTGCTCTTATCAATATCACCAGTTATCCTGGTCCACAAACCAGGGGAAGTCTTTTTAGGTTGGTACTTGTTCGGTGGACCTCCTTTATCTCAGCTCCGTGGCCCACGTGCCAGCGCAGCAGGGGAGCGTACACAAGCATCTCCGCGGACAGCGCCCCACCAGCTTTTTGCCGTATCCCCGGTTTCTGTCGGTTCTTCAAAGGTAGTCCTGCATGTGTTGCGGCACAGCTTCGCAGGGGACCACTTTGTTGTGAAAGAATGGCGGCATCTCTTCGAACTTGTGACACAACTGTCGGGGAATCTCAATATCGACTTCCGCAAATCCAAACCACCTGCCGGGTTTTATCTCCGCGTCCGATCCTCTTGATCTTCTTGATCCGGGTAGTAAAAGACTCTTTCTTACCCACTGGGCATGTCTTTCAACATAGTCGACGGAAGAGGGCAATAGCGCGTAGCCTATGATGTTTGCAAAGAAGGGGATTCTCGATCTGGTGGTCTCTTATCTTGGTGATGCCACTTCGTGGTACCGAATGAACACTAAGCTAGGTCCTCCGACGACAGCCCCTTTCAACATCTCGTACGCTTCTTTACACGGGCTGTACAGCTCTGTGCCCCTCTCTACTGCTCCCCCGGAGCAGGTAATGCAAGCTCGCCACAGGAATGCTGACGGCATCTTTCAGAATGTCTATACCATTTTCGGTGTAAAAGGCTCTCATCTTTTCCAAGGCTTCTAGGTCAGGAGACACGTCGGGATTGTTGTAGTAGCGCATCCAGTCAGCGAAAGTGTGCATACCCTTTTCTGCGAACTCACGCTGGCACCCCTCCTACTCCTCTCTCGTTAGCAAGAATTGGCCCTTCAGCTTCGAAAACCACTACTGGTGGTCAGGAATCCCAGGGTAATCAAATCGAACTACTCGTACGGAAACCACGATTTCACGGCCTCGCATTCACCCACTTCTCGTAGCTAGTTCCCGGGCCCAGGTAGTTGATAATATCGAAGGCGCGGAAACCGTCCGTAATGATAAACATTATCTTATTTCCTTTTTTCGCTACTTGACCTTAGACGCTGTACCAGCTAAGAGCTCAACAAGTATTCTCTTGAAGGTTAAAATCGTAACTCCAAGAGTTAAAACCAACAACAGGAACATCGTTGCACCACTGCTCTATCAGCCCCACGCTGCGTTTTTGGAAGCAGGTCTGCACCTTCTGGAAGGGACTCTGCTTTTACTTTAGCTCAGATGATTTTTTCCCGAATTTCCAACTCCTCCATGAACTTGCAGATCGCCTCTGCCGGGTCTTTGTCACATATGTGCGTGGGCTCGCGCTTAAGGGTGTCCCCGATGCTCACCGAGATGGTCACGTGCACATTCTCGAGCGTGAGCATGGCCGTCGGCTCCTTCTGCTGGTTCTTGTCCCCGTTAATAGAGATTCGAAGTCGTACAAAATTGCGTGGGGGTAGGTTCTTGTCTTGGTACAAAAGAGATTCTATCATGATTTACTGGCGTTGTGCATTCCCAAGCCTCAAATATGTCGTACTCTAAGATTCGTAAACACATTGTACGGCGGAAATCATTTCGTAGACGTCTTCTAGCCATCGGTCATTGTTAAAAACAACTTTTTCGCGGTCGAAAGGATGGCATCTAGGACAGCCGTGCTACCAACAATCATGATATTGGAACACAGTTTTTGTTTCCGGATGGTTTTCAATGGATGTTTTGGGGTAATTATTTTCATTTGCTCTGAGTTTCAGAAAACTTCTTGCGAGATTTCTAGCCGCTATTGTGCTCCTTTTAGGTACAGCCCCTTTGTGCACAGCAATGCAGCGCCATAAACACAGATTGTTATTAAAAGCGTCTAATGTCACCATCGCTCCACTGTGAGCAAGATTCCAAGCCAATTTGGCAATGGACCCGTGCCGAGCAAAGGATGTCTGTCAAGAGCAACCTTCAAGTCAACACTGAAAATCTTCACAAATACCCCCTTTGTGCTTGAGCTTTCCAGGTTGTCACTGTTCAAACGTCGATTTTCCTGCTGTTACAACCATTCTTTTGCTCTGGCTGTATCATTAGATGAACAGATGAACAGCAAAGATATGTCTCGCATAAAAACTAGTTCTAACGTTCACACTAATCTTGTTCATTAAACTCTGTGTTAGGTCTTTGTCCAGATCTCGAGTGACACGCCAACTGATAAAACGGCGCCCTCTGTTCACTTCACCCTCGTGTTTTGCAACATCAAAAAGATTCTAAATATCATTTTGATAATCCGTCACCGTTCGAATTTTCTGTGGAAGTAAAGGATTAAATTCACCCTAAATGTTCTTATTTTTCTTTCCTTCCTTTTCCTGGGAAGGGGTTTTGGGTGATCGGTTTGAGTAAACGCTCTTGCACTTCAAGAGGGATAGGCCCATCCAGCATATTACGGACAACTTCACGAAATGGCTCCGGCACTTGAAGCTTTTTCTCAAGCTGTTGCTCGACGAACTCGTCAAACTTTCTTGCAGGCACCATCATTTTACTAGTAATCTTAATTCAAACTGGAATTACGTGAGTCAGTCACGCGCGGCACTGGAGTCGAGCGCAGCACAGCGGTCGAACGCTGCGCAACAGTCACTGTCGGGGTGGTTTACAGTAACAATTAGTGAAAAAACAGCTTCTAGAGTTATGAGTAGTATCGTGGTCACAAGTGTTGTTTGGTTGATACCGGGTGTACTACTTCTTTCTTCAGGACATGCACGGCAGATTTATTTTATAATTTTTGTTTTCGCATTGTTCGGTTTTGTTTAAATAAAGTACAAAATTATTGTGTCACTCGCCTTGCTGTAGCAATCCAATCACACACAAGTTCAAGCGCAAATGTTCTTATTGTGTAGATTTTTTGAACATCCGCTCATGCAGGCGCGTGACATTATTAAAGTTCGCCAGCGAACTAAAACTACCACAAACAAATATTTTTTACACGAATACATTATTAGCAACTTAAATGTTTGTCAGATTGTTTATTCATAAAAAATAATGACACTAAGGGTAATTGACGAAACCTAGAATAATACGCCTTCGCGTGAAGGAACCAACACCTTTACAGTTTTTATTTGAAAGAAAAAAATATCCCACGTTTTTAATTCATATTTATTATTAAGTACTGCAAAAGGTGTTGCACTTTTCTGTCTGCATAATAGCGAGCAAGTCTTTATATACCCGAACTTTGTTCATTATCACATAACACGTTTACATCACTAGTGTGATGTAACAAATGACGTCACCTTCGCCTCCAAGTGGAAATATTTTTTGGAGCATTGTCGTTTTGGAAATGCCATTGTCAAAAGGGTTTGTATGCCAAGTTTGTGGGGTTTTTTTTCGGTCTGTAACTATTTCCAAAAAAATTAGCACTAACCCACTAGACCATAGGAATCTTACGAAACAACGACGGCAACTGCAACAAGAACGTCACCAAACAAAAGATTTTTAAAAAACTAGTGGTAACCACAGGTTAGAAAGTGCGGGCCTTGACGCACTTATAATTGAAAGGCACTGACTGGTACGAGAGTGCATAATGTTAGATGGCAGTGTCGATAAATAAATGATAAAATGGACAAAAGACAATGGTATTCCGAGTAATGCGCCACGCAAGGAATGCATGTTTTTATCATTTCCTATTACACAGTTTTGTGAAGTGTAATCGAGCACTCGTTGTGAACTGAGATGTGTTTTTCCTCAGTCGGTAAACTCGTATGTCGTGCTTGCCTTTGTAACGTGGCGCGAAGAAAAATCACTGGACAAAAAAAGACAATATTCCGAGCAACGCGTCACGCTAAGCCGCGAACCGGCCGCGAACCAGAGAGGGATGACAGGATGTGAAGGAGTCGAGACGTGGTGTGAATTGAGATGTGATTTTCCTCGGTTGATAAACTCGCTATGTTGTCAGTGTTATAACGAATTCCTCGAGAATAACCGTTGCTGGAATCATTCGCTTTGCCGTAGTTTTATCTGTGATATAATCACAGCAAATTTTCTCAAAAGCAGCACCTATAAAACAACTTCTACAAATTGTAATGTTTGCAATCTTCCATGTGACAGAAGCGTAGATCTTATGTGACAAACTGTTGAGAGATTGACTCATTTTTCGCATTCTTATCGTTCTTGGAGAAGAGATTTTTCTCTTCCGGTGTTACGACAAACTATTGTGATTGACACATTTTTCGCGTTCCGATCGTTCTTAGTGGAAGAACAAAATTTTCAACTTCCGGTTTCTGTTCCCCTATTATTAACGTGGCGCGCACGCGTAAAACGCAATCCGCTGGTCACTGTCAAGATTAGGGTTGCGGGCCTCTCTTGGGCCCGCAATGAACAGTACAATAGGTAACTACGTGCATTATCCATTTAGTTTCATTTCTTTGTTGTCCTCTGAAAAAAAACGACAATAAATGACCAAGTTCTGCCCCTCCTGTCATGCAAATTACAACAGTAAAACCGAGCGCATACTCAACGAACGCACACTTGAACACGCTCACGATAAAGATAGCGTTGTATTTAATCCTCTGAATAGTTGCATAAAATTTCAACATCTTTCAGCGCTCTGCAATTTTCCATGCGTTCTGAATACAAACAACCATTGTATCAACAACAAAGAATTTCACCTCAACACAATTAGGAATTAGGGACAATACCACCATAATTGACAAGGACAATAACTGGAATCTACTTTTATTTGCGGAAGCTTATGACATAAAAAAAGCAGCCCCTAAATAACTATAGTCTGAAAGCGAGCGTGAGCTGTTGTTATTTAAATTACTTGTAATTTTAAAAACTCCCCGATTTCTTTTTTTATCATTGGCCTGATGATGGTTTTTAAATAGACCGAAATATTGCCTTCTCTTAAGTTGATCTTACTTGCTCTGGTAAATATCACCATAAGTTTTCGTTATTCGGATTAACATTTATCCTTTACTACTTTAATTCTTCAGATGTCGTAATTCTCTGATAGCAGCAACGTTTGCTTCACTTGGGCTTATGTCATCGCTGGTCATTTCATGGCCAAAAACGTGCGCTTTCTTTCACTGTCAACTCCACGCAACCCAGCCTATCCAACATCGCATCACCAAACGAACCCGGTAACATATGCTTCCCTATATTGTACAGCTCGATAAGCTCGTCGAGCTCTATTCAGCCTTTTTGAGCCATTTTGCATACTTGCCTACAGGCTTCACTGACTTTTCAACATGGAGTTAAAGCACGTATCCTTTCAAAAGGCAAAAGCAGTGAACATTTCCTCGTATTTATCGCTCTCTAGTTGTCCACTAGCAACATAGGGAGTCTAAGCAATGACAACGGCGACGCCGAGGACAACGCTTAGTGAAAAGATAGATAGATAGATAGATAGTTTATTAATACAACTTCGCAACCTAAAAGGTTGAATTATGTCATATTTACAGATTTATAAAGCTATAAAAACTAACGATAAAATGTAAAAATATTTAAAGAACTTTACAAGAGTGAATATTATTTATTTTTTTACTCGAGAATCTCGCGATTATTCAGATGTTTTCATTGCATCTTTTGGTTTACGAACTAGCTTTAGCGGAAATTTGTTTAGAGATCGTTCAACCTCAAACAGAAGTACGAATATTTCGCCATCGTCGTTCACGCCCTTCAAAATAGGTAGAATTTGGTCATTTTTCTTTGTTGTTTTTCAGAGAACGGTCAAGAAATACATTAAAATTCAAAACACACGCGCAGAGTTCTTATTCTGCTCATTAAGCTCGATTAAACCTTTTGTGTGGTCGAAGTTTGCTTAAGCTTCTAATGCTTGACCAACATGCAAGAGACAGAGTATCTCAGCGGTTTATCCATCCATTTGCAATTATTTTGACTATCAGGAAGCTAGCTCAGCAACAGGTTTGGTTTTCAGCCAGCATCACATCTGTGGTGAAAGTTCCGATAGCTGATAAAGGCTCCGTATCGGGTTATTTTTTTTTTAATTCCGTATCAAGGCTCCGTAAGCAAAATACCCTTGGATGATTTGCGAGAGTCGCTTTTTTTAGCGGAGCAGAGCCACATACCTATAGAAAATAAACAGACCCATGCTTTTGGTTTCTCATGGTCATCATGGCTAGCGGCATGGTTTGCAGGCGCGTACGCCCAAGCGACGACGACGAGGTCTCCCCAACATGGCGGCCATACTCCAGAATTAAGGATATGGTTAACGTAAGCTTACATCTTTAATATTGGACATCCATGACATGATCAATTGTCAGCTGTCAAACAAGGTATATAACACATAGCTATATAACACATATCAGCTGTTTTAAAAAAGGTCTCCGCTAGAATTGGAGCTCTTAGACGAGTGAAGAAATTAGTCCCTGATTATGTTGCAGTTCTCCTCTACAAGGCGTACGTCCTGCCCCACCTAGAATACTGCGGCCCTCTTTTGCTGGGAATAAACAAAACGTTAAATAAAAAACTCGAATCTGCAAACCAGTATGCTTTGAAGACTCTACTAAACACTGGGAACAGTGTTGATTATGAAACAACATTGTCATTAGCTAATACTGCAGTCTCTTGAAAATAGAAGATTCCTGCAGTCGCTATATCTTTTATTTAACTGCATTAAGAACAACGGACCTAACTACATTTCAAACTTATTTGAACAACGTACCTTGCGTTATAGCTTAAGAAACGGGGGTCAAAACCTTGTCCAACCCTCATATTATAACAGATTTTACCATAATTCTTTTACATATAAAGTAACACACTTATGGAACCAACTGCCTGTTTACATAAAACAATCAACGAACTTAAACGATTTTCGCAAAAGGTTGAACACTTTTAATTTTGATAATTTTAAGACAAGCTGTAAATGTAGCTATTTTTAATCTTAGATCTACTTATATTTTAACCATTTGATGTATTTTTATTTTTTTATCCTTGTGCGTTTATATATATATATATATATATTTTATCACTTGATCCATTGATTTAAACTAATTATACAGTATGGGGTAAATGGGAGGGGGCTGGTATTAGTGTTGTTCTTGTTTTTCATTCTATTTTTAATGGGTGAGATAATTTTTTTATATTTTTAGTAGCATATACTTAAGTGTATTTTAATTTTAGTCCTACGTTTTATACATGAGCCTCTGGCTCGGACATTGAGGGAGACCTTGTCCCACGTATGGACAATAAAATTGTATTGTATTGTATTGTTTTGTATTGTATTGTATTGTAAGGTATCCGCTGACCAGTATCACCTGACCATATCACGGACTCACATATAGAACTCATCGAGATCGAATTTTTTTTTTGACCGCTAACCAAGTAATGGTTCACATTTAATCGCAGGCTCAAGTGCTATATTTTTTTTCTGTTATCGGTTAGTAGATTCGGATTCACGAAAAGGGCGAAGTTAATAACCGGGGAGCTCCGCTTTTAGGCTTGGCTAAATCTATTTAATAATTTTAACGATCGTCAGATCTGCTAGGCCATCACGTTAAAAGTAGCTCCAAAATCGATAAGAACAGCGGTTACGTCTAAACCTCCGACGACCAGGATTACCAAACCTTTACTTTGCCTCCCAAGGCTAGTAAACCACTCCTCTGAAAATGCAAACTCGGGATTATGCTAAGTCTTCTTTATTGGAAATCCTCGAATGTAACTGGTTCTCTCATCGCTGGCTATTTGCTGTTAGTAGAATTCTACTGCGTAGTATACATGTGCAAATGTAACAATGTGATTGGCTGAGCTACTCTGAAATTACGTCAAACATACAGTTTTATCAAAGCTGCAAGACGGGTGAAAAGATTCGTGGTGAGATTTTGAATCTTATTCGATGCTAATATCCTGCAAAGAAACGAAAATATCAAAGAACAGAATGTGACAAATTAAAATACAAAATCTAAGCGTATGTATTAAGCAAATCGTAGAAGCCACAGCGTACACTTTTGAGTTATGATGTACGAGGGAGGTTGCTAAGCAAGAAAGAAGCGGAAAAGATGCCCGAGGTGATAGCCGAGGGCGACTCTAGCTTCTTGAGTGTTACGCAAACCTCCCAAGTACATCCATAACTCAATTGAGTACGCTGAGGCATTTACCATTTGTTTTATAGCACAACTTCAAGGCGCTTTACTACATTTTCTCTGTATTACAACAGCGCGTGCTAAAGTTACTCTCTAAATTTTGAAATAACTCGTGCAGTACTCGCGCAATCCCTGACGAAACGCTAAAAGGAGATCAAACTTTTGGAGAGGTATCAGGCGTGGTGCTCAGTTAACAATCTTTCGGTTTAATGGCGCAGAGCATTCTTAAAATGTAGCGTTTTAAATTCAATAGTAGATAACTGACAAAAAATAGAAATAATCATGTAGTGAACACACCTTTTACTTTCCGCTTTGATCGCTTGCGTTATGTTGCATCACATCAGCGCGCGCGCATAAGTTGAAAGTATTCGTCAGCATCCACCCATGGGCATAAAGTAGATGCTAAATTGACCAATCAGAGCGCGTGCATTACTTTTGTTGTGCTATAAAAACAGATCGGGAAGGCGTAATCTATCCATTCTGACATTAAACATTTCATTTGTAACACGTTTTGATAAGTATATACACACTCAGTCATCTTGGTGTTTCAAACAGTCTGATTGGTTCGTTATCTCGCGCTAATTAGCTAATTATTCACTCAAAAGTCCTCATGGGCCCGATGAGGATAAGTAAGTATAGAGTGAATAATGCGTGATCCAAACACAAACAAAATAACCGGCGTAGACTCGCGTTTCGCCGGCGTTTCTGAATCGACCTTCGAAATTTGGCCTGATAGTTTTCAAATTAAGAGAAACCCATATCTTTCGCAATTTGCACAATATCCACACAACTCGAGCAACGAAAAACATGTTGCTTACCGTCATGTCGCTCCTCGCCTGGCATCAGCAGAAATGAAAACCGCGGGTTTATCAGCAGAAACATTTAACAATTATTCGCCGAAGGCAAAGTGAATCTCGGCGAATCACTGAGCCTGAAGCGAATAATTATTTTAGTCTAATTTTCAGAGGTGAATATCAAGAACTATGAAATAAAGAACTAAAACACGGAAACAACAAAAACAAATGCTCGCTTGAAAACGTGTAAACAAGTTTAATATATTGATTGTAAATCAGAATTTGCACTTTAGTTTAACGAGACAAAACAAACACTACGAAAAAGAGAGATATCTAGTACCTTTGTTTAATCGTTGGCGACTTCAATTGTGTAACTCCTCTTGAAATGAGTCCAGTAGTTCTGATCTGAAGAGAGCTGAGTAATTTTTTGTCAATTAATCTGCCACTGAGTTGTGGCCGCGTGCATTCTCCAAAACCACCGTCCTTAGCACCGATTATTATACCCTTACAACGATCTATTGAAAATATTTTTGGTTTAAAAGCCTTGGTGGCTTATTTTCAAAATTCCAACTGCTTTGAATACTCCGGACTTGCCGAGGTTTCTTTCAAATGAACGAAAATTTCATTCATCAAATGCCGCCATGTTTACTTGCCTTGATGGCAAAGTTGGTGTGGCTTAGTAACAAAGCCCTGAAATGCTATATTCACCTCCAAGCGAGGTGAATATAACGTCATAAACCAAAGCTTCTTGACCAATCAGAATGTCCCATTCTTATATTTACCTCTGAAAATTAGACTAATAAGTGTAATTCAACCAAGAACTTTTACAAATATTTTGGAGAACGTTTTTGTGCAAGAAAAATTCAATTTTTTACACAGTTTTTAATACATTATATAATCCACATTTTCACATTTTCAGGTGGATCCTTCGCCAACTTCTCTTCTTGCTTTGCAACTCTCATTTAAAGTGAACTCCAAAATTTTGTATTCGACGGTCAAAATGTTTTGCAAGCAAGCTTTTGATTCATATTGCTGGCTTGAATGGTGTGAAAGGACCAGTTTGCTTGATTGTGACAATGATTTTATCGAAGATTTACTAGATTTCCCGCGTTGAAGATTCTGTAAACTCTTTTGCGCATGCCGGTTAGTGCCGCTTGTACGTTTTCCACGCATGAGTTGAAAGGTCAATTAAATCAAATTTAAATGGTTTCCTTTTGAAAACTTTAAGATCGCTAGCGAGATCACTTCGTGTGTATATGCTAGAACAATTATTATTTGAAAACTCGGTGAATGGCGACAGAATGTCTTCTCTGCTTCGCATCTCGGTAAGTATTGTACCGCTATTCACCTCCACTTTAAAGTATAATAGTAATAGTAATAAGCTGCAGCAATGTCGTTGACTTTAATTTGAAGAATTAAATGTTCTCAGGGCGGCAATAATCTGGTTTGATATATCTTTTATGGTTCCACGATCAACAAAGGACATCTTGCAATCTATGAAATATCTCTGTCATGAAATAAGTACAAATTTCCGCCCAACCTTGTTAATGTGAAGCAAAAACGAATTATCAAACACAAAGTACCCTTTTTCAAGACGACAATTAGCAATTATTGGATGAGGCTGAGTATGATATAAAGATAATGCAGATCTCAGAGAGTTTTATCCGCCGAAGCCGAAGGTTGAGGCGGATAACAGCCTCCGAGATCTGCATAATTCTTCATATCATTCAACATATTTCCAAAGCTCTCGATGCAAATAAAGAATTTAATAGGGTTTTAAAATTAGGCAGAATACACAATACACAACAGCTTTTGCTTTTAAATTTGATTTAAACGTTATAAACGCAGTAACTTACATTTGATTCCTTGTCCTTATTGATATATTTAGACCTAGCCTTGCTTGAAGGTGTCTATTCAAGCCAAATCTAATGGCACAAAGCGAGGTTTTCGGGTTCAGGTTTCTCTCCATGTATCTCACTTTGGAGTAGAGTTTTCGTAAAACTGCGCTAAGTCTTCTGCTGTGGCTGGATCAGAGCTTTCAAAATCGTTTGACTCCACTTTGTTGCTTTGTTTCGTGTTTTGACTATACTTGTCTTCCAATAACTTGGAATTTTTTTTTCTCTTGATAATGCTAAAACCTGACTGCCATTTTTGCGCATTCTGGCTCAGAAAAGCCATTGTTGCGTGACGTCTATCGTCCAATAGTTTTTCTATTATTGAACGATTGACGTCAATCGTCCAATAGTTATTACGTCAATCGTACAATAATAAAACATTCTTCCAAATTTGGTCACTGCTAGCCGGTTAACTGGAATTAGCCTGGGATTGATAACCAATCAGAAACGGAGAAATATTTTTAATGAATAATAGTAGATGTAAAACATTGATTTGCCAGAGATATAGTTGCTATGTACTTACAGATATTCTAATTTTTCCATACAGCAAAACAACCCATTTGGTAAGTATTCTATTTCGTTATCAGAAAGATTTCTGACGATAAAAAAGGGAGAAAGTATTTTATCTCACTACCGGCGTGAAAGCGCGTTATTATCTTATTATTTTAACATAATAACAATGATAATAACAATAATAATAATAATAATAATAATAATAATAATTATAAAAACAATATATAACTATAATAAAAACCTTCCAAAAGTCCTTTGCAGCTGAAAAATCGCCAATGCCAAATAACTTGGTCAGTTTGAAGTCAGCAGGAGTAGTACGTCGTATAGAAATAACTCTTACCATAAACTACTTATTGTACAACACTTAGGGCGATGACGTCATTAGTCACGTGACATTGCCCTGAAGTTCGTTTTTGCTCACTGTGACGAAGATATTTTGTTACTTAAAAAGCAGTCATTGCAGTTTGAAGCACATTGGTGTGAGGCATTTTAGACTGCCCGGGTACCGAACAAAATATAGATATTAAGGGAGCTATGTACAATATTCAAAAAGTGGGAGTCTGGGTACAAGTGCGTATCTGGCGTTGCATTAAATGTGAGGAAGCAACAAATTACATGTTGGTAGATACTCATATGGTTAGTACATTTCCAGGTGGTGTGCGTGCTATGACCGCAATGCACGCTGGTATTTGTTTCGTTTTCGATCATTTGCTCGTGGCCGCCATCGTTTGAGGATCTCTTGTGAACGCCAAAATTACTTCTTTCCGTTTAAAATAATGCTACTTTTGTGAGTCTTTCGATGGAAATCCTTCTTTTGACATGTTGTCGATTTAAGGAATCAAAGATTTCTTCAGACTTCAGTGCGTGGAGTTTAAACTATCGGTTTTGTGTGTCTCGACGGGACTTGCATCTAAGACCGAGGTAAGATATCAGTAGTAGTGAGATAAGATAAGAAACCTTTATTAAAAAAAATAATGTAGGATGTAAGCTTAAATAGAATCATGTAATGTTTGCAAGGCGGCTGCCCTTCAGCTTCATTAGCACTACGAACAAGTATATATTGTTTCTTGATTTGAAATGAGGGAAACATATTTGTAAAATGTCGATGTTATGGCATGTGTCCTGATTTATTTCGTATTACTTACACCAATAAGTATTAAAGCTTACAATCTTTGTAATTGTTTTGCTTCTGTTTCTAATTTCTAATTCTTGATTTCGCAAAGTGCTCGAGGGAATATATTTATTTTAAAAGTTATTTTTTTTGATCTCATAATGACAGTATCTAGCAGCAGAAGACAGAGAAAATTCTAGTTTTTTACGACACTTCAAATGTTAAATTAATATATTTTCTGCAACAAACTATGATTTCAGTATACTGTTATTAAGTTAAATTTATAAAAAAAAAGTGCTGTGTTCTTGTAAATTAGTTTTATATCATTGTTTGGGTTTGGTTTTGATGTAGCTAAAAAAAATTTCACTTATAGGCAAATGTCTGCTGGGCTGAAGTAAAGCAGTGGTAGAGTCTAAACAGCAAAACCATCAGCTGGGTTTCATTAGCACTTTAAATCTGGCTACATACCTTGTCATGTAGGCTCGAGTTCCAGCCGCCATTAGGAAAATAAGCTCCTCTGGAACTTGTTAGACGGCTGACCGGGGGTGTTTTTGTGGTATTGAGCAAGATAGTTATAATCGCACAAGTGAATCTCTCAGCTGTACTCAGCCCGCACGTCGAGATACCTCGTGACGTCACACATGGCGCCACACCGGAGAGATCCGTGTCGCCCCGCACGAGACGAGAAAGACCAGTGAAAATGGCGAGCGGGGAGGTGGGGACGAGAGAGATCGCTCGAGGAGGTCATCCAGGAGACGCCGGGAACCGATCGGCCGACGCCGAGAGCCTCACGACCGATTAAGGCCCTAGGTCACCATTAAGAAGGCCGCCGTGAGCGGACGCCAACACTCCCCGGCCCAAACGAGACCACCTCTCTACACTCGAACAGACTAATATGAGGGTTTGTCGGGGTGTCGTTTTTTTGTATGCGGTTTTTTTTTTTGGTTTTGTTTTTGGGGTTTTTTCTTTTTTCCCCTGACGCGGCGTCGTTTGCTTTTTTGCCCGTCTGCTTTTCTTGTGTTCTCGCGGCCGGCGCTGACGGGGGCTGGTACTAGGGCAACCTAATTATATAATGCTAGAAGTAATCAGTGATGGACTACCTTCCAAGGCTGCTAAGCTGCAATGGTGTAGCCAATTTGGACCAAGGGCAGTTTTTTCATAATTTTAAATGTTTGCTGGATACTTAAAATTGTTGAAGGTATTTATCTGCCATGCTGTCAACCAATGTTTACATGCAGTGTATGTCTAACCTAACCAGTGTAATTTTGAACCAACCACAGTTATTTGCAAAAACAGCTGGTTCTGTGAAAATCTCACTGGAAGCCCTCCCCTTGCTACTGTTGTGTGTATACAGACCATGATAATTTACTTCCCTTTATTACTGCTACTTCACTTATTACACAACTGGTTTCACTGGACGAAAAAATGGATTTACTCAAGTTTGAAAGTTGAGCAAATATGATGCAAATTTGGGCATCTATCTTTGCACTAAATTTGCTCAAGTTGTAAAGTCCATGTAAACACAGACGTTTGTATCTGATGAATTTTTGTGCAAATGTGACGTAAAGATGACATTTGCTCCTTATTTATCTCACTTTTGCTCGCAAGGCAAATTTTTAACTTTCATATTCATTTGTTAAACATTTGCCTTCTGTGTATAAATTACACGTTTACTACTTAATGCAAATTCAAGTAAACACTGTGCAAAATAAATTGTTTGTACTGGGTTTACATCACATTTGCGCGAGATACAAATAAGTAACTTTACGGTCAATTTTCTCGGATTTGCCATACAGTAAGCAAACGTGTACATTTGTTATAGATGTGCGCATGTGTCAAAGAAATAATTTTGCCTCAATTACGCTCACATTTGCCAGGGAGCAAATATGTGAATTAACCAAATTTTTGCTACCGAGGCAAATGTTTAAATTCAGTTCACTCAGGAGCCCATGGTTCACTTTAATTCTTCTTAATATTTGCTCTCTTTGGAAGAACAGTACGTTTCAATGTTTTGTGTTTTCACATGCGAAAAGCGAAGTAGCGGGAGCGATGAGTGGCGGCTGTATTCGCAGGCTATTCCCCAAGCTTACTATAAAATTTTCGACCATCAACAAGGATCCGCCTATAGGCTTGAAATCATCATCTCCCTACCATGAAAACATGACGACCTAACTCCCTTATGTTCTGGCACATATCCCACTTGCGGAGGAAACCTATATATAGTATACTACAGTGGAAGCTCTTCAAGCGAACCCTATAATAGGTGGTCATGCATCTCTAGTTATGGCTGCAATGGTATAACCATACGGGTTTTTGAAATCTTAGTTTTTGAAAATCATTTCTGTAAGCAGGCAGTTATAGTTTTGAATACTTTTTTTGTCTCATGGGTGGCCATCGACAGGAGCTTCGATGGTTGTCTGTTTACTGCCATTTTCACTATTTAGACAGAAAATTGATCGTCGGGTGTCTCTCCCCACCACCCGGCCATCCCCACCGCCCTACTCTCCCTTGTTTTTTTTGGGTCTTATCGGACCGACTTGTGGGCAAGTTATAAGCGTTGATAAGTGTGATGTCATGTGCGGTAAGTCCAAGTGTGTATGCCCATTAAATGGGCGTCGATAACTTGAAAGCGAGGCATTTATGCTAGCTGCAAAATTCCCCCTGGTATACGCAGGACACCCAGTATGTGTACAGGACACCACTTGAAATCAGGAATACGTTCTCCTTCGTCCAACGCAAAAAGATCTGTTCCTGATAATGCCAGGTGCCTCTGCCTAAATTCAAACAGGACAACAAAAAACTGCTGGACAAAGGCCCAACAGTCAGCTCATTAATTTTTATATTTCACCTCTATAAAGTAACCACTGCTTGAAAGTGGAGTAAGGGATTTCAAAAAGTTTCCATTACAATCATTTATGATACTCATGAAGAAAGTGGAAAGCTGAATACCAACAATTAAAACATTTAAATTTTTCAATAATTCGTTTTCATTATTTCAACTGAAGGATTTGATCATTTCAAGAAAAAATAATAAATTCTTATTTATTCTTATTCGTCGTTGTCACCTTTGGGCTAAAAAACATGGTTACATCAGTAAATCCTCAACTGTTTTTTTTTTCTATGTGAAGGCTATGTCTATAATAAAAAGGGTATCAAGAAAATAATAAAACAATTGCCGGCTTGCTTATTTATTGTCAACCATGATTGGTATTTACATTGTTATATACAGTTGAACCCCGGTAACTCGGAACTCTGAAGGGAAATGAAAAACAGTTCGAGTTAGCGGGGTTTTCGAATTAACGGAGTAAAAATGACTGAAAAGTGGGTCCAAGGGAAATGGAAGCTAGTTCGAGTTAGCGGGCTTGTTTGAGTTATCCGAGTTCGAGTTACTGGGGTTCTACTGTAGTTTTCACTGACTGACTAAAGACGACCACATCTTGACAGTGGGCTTACTAAAGATGACCACATCTTGAAAACCCAATAGTGGAAACTACAGTAGAACCCCAGTAACTCGATTGCTTGTTTGGCACAACGTTTTAAATGCTTGTTCAAACAAAGGCTTTCATGATCAGTGAATGTTGAATCACTGGCACTACTCTTTGTAAAGAGCATGTAAAGACTAGGCAAATTTACTATTTTGCCCTCCCTTCTTTTCTTGTAAATACTGGCGAAATATGGCATTTGACTACATAGCAAACATAACCAAACGAAAGCAAATATGGTATTTCCATCAGTGCAAATCCTTCCTTTCATGAGGCAAATTTATATATTTGCCTGCTATTTACTGCGAAAGTAAAATTGATTTTTGTTCGTATTTTTCACGCTATAGTAAATGTGTGCAAACATCAAGTTTATTTCATGTCCAAATATCATCAAAGCGAAGTAAAAATCACTTTTGTAAGTATTTGCTATCAATGTAAATGCGGAGCAAAGACGATATTTACTAGATCTTTGCTTTACTTGCTATATTACAGCAAACACAAAGTTTGACTTGCGTGCAAATATGACCAAAGCTAAGCAAATGTAATATTTTGCAACATATTTGCTACACGTGTAAATCCAACTTCTCGTCTAGCAAATTTAACTATTTACCTCACCTTTACTACAACAGAAAAGCTGTCGCAAATGTACAATTTATCTTTACATTTGCTACCGGTATGAAAACATTGAGTAAATGCGGTATTTACCATCTCTTTACCTTGTGTGCAAATATAATGCAATCATGATATTTGTATCTGAGCAAATTTGAGCAGTGTCGTTCAAATATAGTATTTACTTCATATTTGCTACGATTTTGCTATGGTTGTAAATCCGTTTTTTCGTGCAGTGTTTATAATCAAGTTATTTGTTGTTCTTTATTCAGGGATATTACACTGTAACAGGAACTGAATATAAAATGCACAGGTGTGCTGGAGGATAAATTCATCATCAAGAATAAACAAACAAGCTAAAGCAACACATCAAGTGACAACCTATTCAGATGCATTTAAATATTTTTCCTTAAGGTTGCTGAATTTGTATAAATAAAACATTTTGAAAGAAACACAGTGTCATGTCATAACAATATTGAATAATAATATTTTCATAGTGTTCTGATAATTCGAGGGCGGCATGGTGGCCTAATGGTAAGTGCACTGGACTCTGGATTGGGCAGTCCGGGTTCAAACCATGGCCAGGATCATTATTTTGTGTTCTTGGGCAAAACACTTTATTCTCATAGTGCCTCTCAGTCTCTCCACCCAGGTGAATAAATGGGTACTGGCAAGTTAACTGCTTGGGGATAACCCTGCGATGCGATAACCCTGGATGGGGGATAACCCCCATCCAAGGAGGGGTGGGGGGAGAGAATACTCCTAGTCTCTTCAAAGCTACTGAAACTGGTATAAGCTCCAGCCTGCTGGGCCACTAGCCTGGAATGCAGACTTAATAATTTGACATGAATTGAGTAGGAGGCAGGACTTATTTTTTTACTGACACCAAGCTCGACAAATTGAATGAAATACTTTTGGTCAAACGGCTTGACGCATGCGTCGGGGACAGACTAAACACCAGGGTTTTGCTTTCTGTGATGCAGGCTAACCACTTGCAAAATAGTGAATAAAACCAATTTGTACCTCATAAAGTTTCAAACCATTTATTGAACTTCTCACTTCTTCCACAACAGGTGATTTGCTGTACATGAAGTATCCACTAATGACTTGTGGAATCACTTCTTAGTTGTAACAGATGCAATAAAACATTTCAAAGTGACCTTAAGTGCATACCGGTAATAAAAATCATAGTAAGAAGCTAAAATGATGCCAGTTATGGACAGCCTGGAAAAGGCTATACTAGGCCTACTCAGGTAGAAACAATTCATGCAGCAGAAATACCAGTTTGTTATCTAATCAGTTCCCCAAATAAACGAGAAAAGACTGAAAAATTATTCTGGGTGTTCTAACGGAACTATAATTCAACCGTGACATAAGAATCAGTACAGTACAAACAAATAATTCGCAGGTTTCTTCAGTAAACCAGTGCTCTTTTGACGTTCATCTTGATCATCTACGGGAACTTATTCTCCTAAATTGGATTCTCCTAGTCCCAAAGAACATATAATTAAATCATGTGTAAGCATACTATACAACTTCCAAAAACAGTAGAAATTTGTGGAATGAAAGTGCTAAACTCGACGCAGGCAACTTTGATAGTACAGACGGTTAAAGGAGAAGTTCACTCCAGAATGGCCATTTATTTTCTTTACGCCAATAAAAAGTTTACACAAGGATATGTCATTCATCAAAATTTCAGCCTCCAACGTTCGTTATAACCTTACGAAATCTTTCCCAAAACTCGACAACTGAACGCCGCCATCTTGGAGCTGGTAATGCATGCATGACGTCCAAGAGCTCAGCCTGAAGTTTGACGGGAAACTTTTAAAAGTCGAAACTCCTTGTTTTTTGCATTTCTTGGAGCTCCGTTTGAGCAAAATGGAGCTGCACAAACAGCCATTTTGACAAAAAAGCCACTACGAAGAAACAGGGAGTTTCGAGTGTTTAAATTTTCCCAACAGACTTCAGGCTGAGCTCTTTGACGTCACGCATACATTACCAGCTCCAAGATGGCGGCGTTCAGTTGTCGAGTTTTGGGAAAGATTTCGTAAGGTTATAGCGCACATTGGAGTCTGAAATTTTGGTGAATAACATACCTTTGTGTAAACTTTCTATTGGCGTAAAGAAAATAAATGGCCATTCTGGAGTGAACTTCTCCTTTAACACTCAAAAAAGGGGCATTTTCGTTCCGTCGAAACGGCGTAAATCGACTGGTGCATACTGGTGCATTATGTTTCCCATATTGGAAATTGTCTAAGCTTTTGATTTATAATAATTTTACTCCAAGCACCACAAGCTGAAAGCCGTGTTCAACAAAAACCTCCGACCTACTAGACGAAGAAAAAAATCGGCCATCTTACCTTGTTCGAGAAATGTCAAAATTTACAACGATAAGCTCTAAATGTAAGAACTTTGACGCCAAAACCTAACGTAACGATTCCTGAACTATCCAAATCTGGTATTTTAGCAGAAAAAAGGCCACCGAAAGTTATGCAAACGATGATCAACCTCACCCGAAAAACCGCTCGTATCACAACAATCTTCCGCCATGTTGGAAATTTAGGAAAATAATGCATTGCGGTCATAGTGCGCACACCACCTGGTACATTTCTGTCAATCTCATCGCTGTGACGTCATCAGTCACGTGTCCATAACGGTTTCAACTTTAAAAAACGCTTGAAAATTTCAGTGGAATCATTTAATTACAATATCTATAGGTCAATTTGTAGAATTTTTAATAGTGTTTTTAAAAATGTCAATTATTACTTTTTCCTAGAAAAGTAAGGCAGTAATAAATACAATTGAAACGTTTGTTGGCTTCCTGCTCAACGACCATTTGAGGTAAAAATAAAAGAAAATTTCGCCAAGGGCATGAGTGTATGCTCTTTACGATGGCGTTGTCAGTTTCTTCTCATTTTAGTTACGATCGTTTTTAGTTTTTTTTTAAAAAACATGGTGCTGTGAGGTCAGGGAAAATGTGTACTTGAATTGGGTAAGTTGTAACAGATAGTTGTTGCTGGTAGTTAAAAAAAAACAACAAAACAAAACAAAACAACAACTCAAATAGGCATGTCTAAGGTACACGAAAATGCTCTTCCGACCTAAGAAGTGTTTTAGTCTTGAAATTATAAAACCACAACTAAAAGTAGAAGCTGCAGCATACTGAATAAAATCAAATGGACGCCTGTAAATGCTAACATTAAATGAAACAATTTATGTTGTTTAAGGCAACGGATGCAAATACAATAAATATGATATTTGAACTTAAAAGTGTATCGTAAATAGTGACGGAATCATGATTACTATATTTCGAACCGGCGATGTGTTGTCGAATGCAGTCGCGGCACGACTACAATCCCTTTCACAGCGCTTTAGATACATTTAAAAGCCGTCCACCATGCGTTGATATTTTTTTTCCAGAGTGACCAGTAAAAAAATCTTTCAGTCTTTTACAGAAATGCCATTTACACCAACACATCTTCAGATGGCGGAACGAGAGTCGAACGAGGTGTCGCACAGCGTTCATGTGGTCGTTAAAATACTCACTTGGTAAGTTTCACGAGACGGGATCAACAAAAATTCAGAAACATTTCAACGTCTTGACTGCAGTTAAGCTTCGGAATAGAAACTCTTCATTTCTTCGTTCAGTTCCACAACAAGTCTCCCATTTCACCGACCTTTTTAGCCCTGTGCCACAGCTCCAGCGCTGTCGCATGTAAACCGTCACCTCCTTTCTGTGATTGGTTAATCAAAATGACGTGTAAATCGCGAAGTGTAGAGAATCTACGATCCAATGACAAAAGTAGCGGGCAATATTTCTTCTTTCGTAATTTCGTATCAACGATTTTCACAAAAAAAGGCACAAAGCATCTTTTTTGTGTTTCTATCAAGTTAAAAAACACTCGCGAACTCAAAAAAGTTGTAAGAACAAAAATGGATAGGTGTGTTTCCAGAGCATCTCCCTCAACTTACACTTGTGACTACTGTAATTCATAGGTGGATTGTGCAAAAACTAAAATTAAAATAATAGGAATAATAAAGAAAAGTTGTCAACTTTTTACTGAAAGAAGTGCAATTAAACTTACCTTGATCTACGCCCACTGATCATAAATATCCACAACAAACAAGAATACAATCTTCCATCTAGCCAACAATTAACCCCTGAATTCCAATACAACCACTTTTTTACATCTGTTGCTTAGGTTAAGTGAGGGAACAATGTCTAACCGGTCTACATGTTGTATGTTGACTAGAGGCCAAGATCAAAAAAATTGAAACACTTTTTTAGCATTATTGCCTTATATTTGGCATAAAATGATGAAAGACATGGCAAAATTTAATTTAATATATTTCTTTTTTTCTGTAGCCGCTTCAGGACACGTTCATTTTTTTTCAATTTTTGTATTGTAACCAGTTTATACATTTTTCTTAGCTTCAGTGTTGCCCCTGAAGAAGGTTAGTCCTGTCTAACCGTAATATTTGGAATAAAAATTTACCCTTATAAGCCATCTTGTCCGCCTTTCATTGGGTTTTTGCCTTTTTTATCGTATGGGGTAAGAACCGGTGTCACTTTCAGTGTAAAGCCCTTCCAATGTTTACCTTAAAATTATAAAAGTAATCCTATAACTCGCAGATTTTTTGACCTTCTTTCTTGCACCTACCTTTTATGGGATATATAATTATATATTGTTTTTATATAATAATAATAATATAATAATAATAATAATAATAATAACAATAATAATAATAAGTACAATTTTAAAATTTAAATTGATTTTAAATTGAAATTTTGTTAAGGTATTCCTCAAAAAATTTCCGGTTCCATCCAACCGTCCCTGTTTTTCGATTACGTAAGACCATGATGCTTAGGTAGCCTTTCTCAAGAAAAAAGAAACGCTCGTGATGAAGCGCTTGTGTACTAAACGCTGAAGTTGTGAATTCGTACCGCTTATACCGAGTCTTTTCATCATATGGCATGTTATTAGACTGTGTTGCATCGAAACTCTTTTCGGAAGGTAATTTTGTTGTGTCCCGTAGGTTATAATGCCTTGTAACAAGCTTATAATACGAATGGTCGACATCTGTTGTTGTGCTAGAGACATTCCCATCGACATTTAGCTCGTTATGTTTGTGAACGCTATACTTGTCTTTCTTCGCTGCCTTATATGTCCTGCCTGGACATTGGTGTAATAACCATATGAGTACCGTGGAATTTTTGCTTATTTACGTGGTTAATAATCTCAACTGGTGCTCGCCGATTCATCAAAGGATACCGCCGCCGTGCAAGATTTGCACCATGTCTCAAAGTGGAATTCGTAACGATAGATTAGCATCGCTTGAAAAATCTCACCGAGGATATCTGTCATCAATTACGAAATTCAATAGAACGTCTTTAAATGATCATCTCTTGCAATGACTTTGTCTAACGAACGACCTGACTGATGTCTTAATTTGTTGTCGTGAAGAAGAGGTTGCCTTTCGGCAGACATTGAAGCCATGTTCTACCAGACCGAAATGAGCCCAAGCGACACTGACTCGTTGAGATTCTTGTGTTGGTCTGAAAGTATTGAAGACCCACCTGAAGACTGCAAAATGCTGTTCCACACTTTCGGTGCCAAGTCGTCACCTCGTTGCGGTAAGAAGGCCTTTTATCGGACAGCTCAATACAATAAAAATTACTACCCGCCTGAAGTTGTGAAAACAGTTCGCAGACTTTCTATGTTGAAAATGTGCTAAAGCCTGCCCTAAGTGCAGAACAAGCTGTCCATTTGACATCAGATCTAACCAAGTTGCTGACGGAAGGTGGCTTCCGCCCTACAATGTTTGCGAGCAACAGCCGAGAGGCAATCTATCCCACCAGCGTTGACAGCGAATCCACTGCTAGATTTGGATCTAGATCATTTAGCGTTAGAGCGAGCATTGGGTGTGTACTGGGATGCCCAGTCGGACACCTGCAAGTTTAAAGCTGTACATGCAGGCAAACCGCCCACTAAGAGAGGAATACTTCCTGTCATCAGGTCACTGTTTGATCCGCTGGGATTCCTTTTTCCCTCTTCCAATATTCTATTGCAGGAATTCTGGAGAGACAAACTCCCTTGGGACCAAGAAATTCCGGAACCTTACCTCTGGCAGTGGCAGCGCTGGTTGGAGGAGTTACCACATATCATCACTATTGACATTCTAAGGTGCCACACGACTTTTGTCTTTGGTACCCCAACAACCATCGAAATGCACAACTTTGCTGACGCATCCAGACGTTGTTACACTGCAGTAACATACTTGCGTTTGGTAGACAAGAATGGAGCAATTCATTGTTTCTTTGTGATGGGAAAAACCCTCATTGCGCCCATTAGGCAGTCGACTATCCCTCACCTTAAGCTTCAAGCAGCAGTGTAGGCAGCACACCTGAGCAAGATATTTCTAAAAGAACTTGATCTGCAAGTAGATCAAAATTTCTGCTGGTCTGGCGCAATGATATCATTGCAGTACATCAAGAACACAACGAGTCGCTTTCAAACCTTTATTGCCAACCGTGTCGCTGAAATTCATGAAATAAGTTCCCCAGAACAATGGCACCATGATCCTGGTGTTTCAAGTCCCGCTGATGATGGTTCACGAGGCGTTGCCTCTCAATACTTTCAAGGAGAATGTCGCTAGAGGTCAGGTCCAAAATTTTGGGGGAACCTTTCCATACATGGCAAAAAGTACCAGTGAAAGATCTTCAGGATGACGACAATGAAATACGGAAGTCGTCAGCCGTCGTGTGTATCTCAAATGCGTCGCAAATTGGCCTGTTATTGCAACACTTTTCATCCTGTTCCCATTTGCTGAGAGTCTTGTCGTGGGTGCTGCGTTTTGTCAAGAGTATTAGAAAAGAAGTTCCAGATTTAAAGTCAAGCACGCTTGTCTGGCAGAACTGCAGCGAGCAAGTCGAGAAATCGTGCTGATGGTTCAGCGCCAACGCTTCCACGAGGAGAACTTGTGTCTAAGGGGTGGAAGACAAGTGAAATGCCATAGCATGTTAGCCAGCCTGAGTGCCATCCTGACTAATGAAATCATACGTGTTTGAAGGGAAGTTCATTATGGGCTAATACCCTTCGAAGCTGCTCATCCAATGATCCTTCCACAGTATCATCATGTGTCCGTGTAAATAGCTCGATACTACCACCATGTACTGTGCCATGCAGGCCGTGAAAATGTGTTATCCGTCTTCAATTCCCTCAGCACTTCTGGATTCTGAGAGGAAGATCTCGTGCGCCATCCCTAAAGAAGTGTGTGAGCTGCCGTAGGCGATACGCGCCTACTATTCAACAAGTTATGACCGATCTTCCAAAGGGAGATTATTTCCTTTTATAACATACAGCTAATTCGAGAAAGGTTGTGGAAAAATCCCAAAAGTACACGCGACAAGACCGAAAGGTAGTCTGGGTATTCACTGGAATTTTGCATATTGGCCTAATGTACAACATTGTATTTTTGCACGTGAAGATTTTGTTTTTCCTCTCAGGAGACCTTTTTCTGTAGCTTTAAATGCGCACTGTCACATGTCTTTAAGTTGTGAAAATTGTTGTAAAATTTAGGGGCTAAAAGTACCTTGTTTCCGCATGTCTGAAGAGAAAGAAAACATGCAAATAACACGTTTGTCATGTCGCAATAGCTCTCTACTTCTACCCATACTACATTTCGGTCTTGTCGCGTGCACTTTTGTGCTTTTTCCCACAAACTTTCCCAATTTAATTGTATATAGCGAGAACTTCGGACAATAAACCTTGCAAATAGATTTGAAGGCTTATGTACTAAACACTGATATGACTGTCCGTGTTAGGATCGACCGCTCAATTTGGCCATGGATGAAAAATTCGATTTCCTTCAAATTTTTTCCACCAAACAAGGTTGATATAAGGTAGAAGAAAACACATTTCTTTGGTTCTCGTTCTTGATAATACTCGAAGTCATCGATACCCGAAACCCACAAAACGGGAGTTTTAGCAAGCCGAAATTAGCCTAATTTAAAATGCTTGCCGACAAGCGTATATTTCACGGAAGGATACACGAATAACACAAGTGATAGATATACCATAGTACTTTCTGATAGTACTTGATACTAGTGATAGAACCAAATCAAATCATTTCAATTTTTTGAAATGATAGTCATTTAGACAAGACATTGTCCACGCCATTTGCAAGTAGCGGGCGAAGTGCCGTAGCAAAAATCAAAATTTCTTAAAATTTTGACTTACTCCGAAAAAGTCTTCTATTTTTCTGAAATAATTTTTAGTGGCACCCGATAATTTGAGGACATATAGACGAAGTAAAGTTCTAGAAATCTGGCAAACAGCCGAACTCAAATGTCACTAGCACAATTCCAAATTTTATCAATTTTGACTTTGGTTTACTTATCCACAAACGTTAATAACCTGTTCTCATAAAAAGGAGAATATTTTAAGTCTCACCTTAAATTCCCGCCGCTCTTTATTATTTCCACTTTTTCGACTACGCGACTTGTTATGTACGCAGAGTTGGAATTCCTCTTGCTTGGATTGCTGCCATAGCTCCAAATTAATACTGAATTTTCCGAAGTGGTCCGTGGAACGAGTGAAGGTAATCGTCTCAACATTTTGCTGATTGACGAATACGACAGAAACATCAAAAGGAACGAAGAAAATCGAGAAAGTTTGTGCTGAGCAAATCAGTGGAGAAAATAGATAATCGATGAAGTAATCGATGAAAAAATATTTTGCAGTTTGGGCGAAATGTACATGTGGGCCAAAGAGAGATGAAGAAGATGTTTTTTTTTTAAATAATTTACGCGAATGTCTCCACGAAATCAATAATTACCTCCCTATGTGTCACTTGTCACGCTAGTCTGAAGGTGTATACATGATCCTTATTCTACCCGCTCTCTTCGCATGACATGCTGACAATTTGTAATTTTAGTTGTTACCGTTTTCGTTAAAACGAGTCTTACAAATCTGCGAGGCAACGAGGTGTGCGAGGCGTGCGAGGCGTGCAGGGCGTGCAAGGGGAGGCAGCGAAGCATACCGGGCATACGCGGCATGCGAGGCATAAATCCCCACTCCAAAAAAAAGACAAACCGTAAGATACCTAAGCTAACAGTAGGCTAACCGGAGTGCTATTCAGGCTAACCGGAGTGGCCATTAAGGCTAACCGAAGTGCTATTTAGGCTAACGGGAATGGATCGCACGCCTCGTGTGAGGACTTCTTCAGAGAAATAGAGGGTCTGTGTCGATATACAAACTCCTTTCGTCTAATGCCTACTCAGAGACACTGCAGGTTTAAAGTTTTGCCCGTACTTGATTATAGTGGACATTTTGAGTGAGAACGTTCGCGTTACGGTCTGCTGAACTGTTGCAATCGACCGATCGATAGAACCGAATGGGACTAGGAACTTGCTACAGGAAGAAATGTTATGTGAGCAGTAGCCAGACATGATCACATCTCTACAATTTTTAAGACAATGAGCCTGTGTGGTCGGTCTGTGGTAACAATTACGAGACACCGCTTGGCCTTGCATGTCGCTCTCGAGAAGTATCGTATGCACTATATCGGATGTAACGCTACGAGATACTTTTGTTGAAAAATCATTCGACACAGAAGTTGTCAACTACTTTTATTTACGTTACTTTTTGACAAATTTCCTGAAAAATTTTTAAGACCTCCCTCGCTTCTGTATGTATAGCTTACCTTTATGAATGAGTGTAAAGGTTACGCAAATGTGCTTGGACATGAGTGATAATTATGTAGGCACATCAATCCAAGGAGATAACTACCGCTTTGAACTGATATAACTTTACGCGCGCAGAACTTGCAGAAGAGTTTGGGTCGAGTTCATGAAAAAGAGGCGAGTGCGGCATCACTTTGAACCAAAACAAGGTAAAGTATGGCAAATTGAAGTAGTAATTCTTGAAATATCTTGATGAAATCTTGAAATCCTTTGTTTTTTCAACTGCAAATATGGTCGTGTGGATTCGAAGTCAACCCAAAACGTGTCGTCGAAAAACTGCATCGATCTTCTCAGTCTCTTCCCCGCCTTATTGTGTACAGTTGTAATCAGAGCTACTTTGAGCTAGTTTCTTTTTAGTGAAAGACCCTGGAAGCTAGCAGAAAAGCAGACGATATAGGGATTATAGAGACAATGGCGATTTTACACGTCCCTTCATATGGGAGGTAAAAATCGCCAACATTTTTCCACGAACGACTACCCAAACGGTTTAAATAATAATATATTTCAGTTCCGTCTATTGTTTTACAAACATTTCACCTACAAACAACGGCATTCGAACCCGGGCATTCAAAAATATTCACAATTTAAGAATCACAAATGGTTCAGTATATATAGATAAAAAATCAGCGAGAAGATCTGGCATCAAAGAAGTTCTCGAATTCATCAAATGTCCTAACGAGAAGTTTAAAATTTCAAGGAATCTTACTGTAAAATTGATTTCAATTTGAAAAGTTTGAAATTTGAAAGCTTGCTCTTTCTACCTTATTTCCACTTTCCCTGGCTTTAACCATTCTGTAATTTACATGTACGTTGAAATTTTAATATTACAGTTGCTTCACTTACATGCGAACAAGTTTTCGCGTATATTGGAACATCTTTGGAGAAAGGTGTTGAATATTGTTCGAGGATAGTTCCCTGGAAAGAGGTTATTAAAACATTACAACAAGAGCACAAAAGGAAAGTCGTTAAGGCGTGAATTTTAAGTCTCGAACGAAAAAGCATTGCTCTTTAGATTAGGTGCTTAGCAAGTTACTTTCTCGTTTCTTAAATAAAAGGACTTATTGATTACGATTTTTACCTTCTTTGAGAGTTAGCATGGCCAGGCGATAATTAAGAGGGTCTTAAGGGGGAACCCTAAATTACAAAATGGTTGTAATGGATGACTTCTAACCGTCATATTCTTGGGCTACCTTAGTATCCTGGGTTTAGTTTTTGGCCATGTCTGTTCTATTCTGTTCTTCTTTTACGGTAGTCATGACTATGTTGGGTTAGTCACGTGACCAGAACACAAAAACCCTAAAAACTCACACAGCTTATATTTTTCCTTTTAATAAAATATCACGGGTAAAGTGCATTTGGAAGCAAAATCTGCAGCATGGATTTGTTAAGATTCGCGTTACTGAAAAAGCTTTGACGTCATAAAGTTTTTGTGATGTCACACCTTTTAAAATAATGTACATTTCAACAAATTTATGCTACCACTTTTGTATCTGAATGCTCTCCACCCTTTTGCTTTTGTTTCATCGGAGAAAGATGTAAACTTTGTGAGTTTTAAGGATTTTTGTGTTCTGGTTCCGTGACTTACCAATACGGTCATGACTACCAAAAGTGATGGCAACCTCCAATAGAACAAACATGGCCAAGAACTAAACCCAGTATACAAAGGGAGCCCAGGATGTGACAAACCATGTAGTAATGGGCCCATTACAGTATCTCGTTGTGTGCAATTTTATATCCGTGCAATATTATAATGTGCAATTTTATATCCGGTTTTCTCACATTCGTGATTCAGGTTAGCGGCTAAATTTTACGTAAGTTTAGTTCTTTTTCGGTTAAAATCATTTTTCAATCACGGAAATTTGTTCTGCAGTACAAGCTAACTAGGTGAATGGAAATAAAAAAACGTTTGTCATACTGAATGATTACAAAACATTTACGAAGCCCGAAGCAAGTACCCGAAACCGCCGAAATATTTTTTAACAGTAGTGGCGATGCATTAGAAAACAGGTGAATGGGCGGCGCAATTTTTCTTTGATCCCACCACAGCTGTCCAAACCTTCAATTTAAGCCGCTTACCTTGAAGCCATGTGATTATACCTTTAGGTTATAAAGTTGTCTTACCCTGTGCGCTCAATTCTCCCCCTGCTTAAGGTCGCGCAGGACCCTTGCTCATTAATAAATTAAAAAGCCAAATTTGTTGACATGATGCTATCTTCGAATTCTAAAGCTTTGATTCGCTACATTTTAAACATCGACTCCTCTAAGATTTATCAAGGATATAAAGGGATGATGGAATTACATCATTATTGTAAAAGGGTTTTGATAGCACAAGTGATGTAAATATTGTTTTAAAAACACGATGATGTTTCGATGTCTCAAACATCATCATCAGCCGTAATGAATATATAAGGTTTACATAATGATCGTTATCATATATAAAATAAGATCCTTAGGACTAATTAGCAGTAGGTTTAAGCCTTATTATTGATTTTATTCCCGAGTCTCTAAAATCACGTGTTGTGTAACAGTTTACGCGTGCGAGCTGTGGAGCGTGTTATATATAGGCCCCTTTTTTACACGTGTTATTGAACATATTTTTTTCGGGACAAAAACGAACATGTTTTTAAACATCTTAATTGCTATAAGCATTGTCGAGACAGTTGTGACGCCTCCAGTTTTAAAATTATTGATTTTGCTAAGACTTTCTCACAACTTAAAATCAAGGAGAGTTTTCATATTGAAAGGTTAAATCCAGAACTCAACAAACAAGTTGAGTATGTCAATTTATCGTTACGCTGTTAAATGTATCTATTTCAGCTTAGTGGTTTTTCACTATTGTTATTTTCCAAGTTTATATTGGTTAGTTAAAATAAGTGTGCATTTCACGTTAATTTGAATATATAAAGGCTCATTGTATAGGCTGATACATATATAATAACGATCATTATTATATGGCAAAGCCAGTCTTTGGCAAATCTGAGCCAATCATCACTGCCAGTATGACGTCACGCTTCGCATGATATGAGTGATGTTAAAGATGGCGGGCAAAGCGTCAATCGAGAAATGAGTTAAGAATGTGGCATTTTCCTCCGTTACCTTCCTTTATTTACTCAAGTCGATGATGCAGAGATGTTAGCGAATGCAAAAGTCACTCTTCTGGTATTTTTCGGTAGATCAGACGTTATATTAATTTTTTTTTTAAATCAACTGAAACACCTTCGCAAAGGGTAAAATGATCGATAAAATCTGTAAACAGGTCGAGCTTTCGAGAGTCACTGCACAGCGAATTTAATTTTTATTGTAACAGAAATAAGAGGTTTGGCACAGGATATACGGTTCTTGATGTACGTGCAGTATCAGACTTTCAGCATTTGTGGATCTCCATATCTTTCCCCTTAAAGGTGAAAATCGGAGCAATCAAGAGGAAAAAGGCGCTACACGGGTTATTTCCAGTTGGTCACCCATCCATGTATTAACTCCGCCCGGCAGGTCTTAACTTTAGCCAGGTCGGATAGAGTCTGCGCTTTCATAAGGTATTATAGAAAAACAACACAGAATAACTTAACACTTATTTTCACTTTAATCCAAGTCACCACTTATCATGTGTATTCACATTTATCATTTGGACATATTTGAGCCTGCAGTTGGCAGGACATGTGTCACATAAGAACCCAGTATATTACCTCGCTCACCATGAGTCCCCCATAGCTCAGTGGTTAGAGCGTCCAACCGGTATTCTGGAAGGTCATGGATTCGACTCCCGTTGGGGAACTCGGAAAATCTTTTTTCCGAGTATTTGACTTGCGACCACTTCTCCACTTATTTTCACTTTAATCCAAGTCACCACTTATCATGTATTCACATTTATCATTTGGACATATTTGAGCCTGCAATTGGCAGGACATGTGTCACATAGGAACCCAGTATATGACCTCGCTCACCATGAATCCCCCATAGCTCAGTGGTTAGAGCGTCCAACCGGTATTCTGGAAGGTCATGGATTCGACTCCCGTTGGGGAACTCGGAAAATCTTTTTTCCGAGTATTTGACTTGCGACCACTTCTCCACTTATTTTCAATAACTTTACTCTAGTCTTTTTTAATCGGTAATTTTTTACTACTTGTCTTCAATTTCAACAAGGTTACACTGAAAGGTGTAAACTGTTGCGACAACGAATTTGAACTCATGTTTTTTTTCGCACAACACGTTTTTCCTCGTTCAAACCACAATGAAAGCGCTTGCTTGCAATTCAAGCTGGCCAAAGTTAAGGCTTGCCGGGCGGGGTTAACACTTGGATGGGTACCCGACTCTAAATACCCCGTTTTGTAAGCTTTTCTTGCAATCAATGAAATTTAAGAGTCGACACGGCAAGGAAAGCAACAAAATACAACAGAACTGCACAGATACCAACAGAAGTACAGTATAATAAGCCAATGAATGCGAATAAAAATATATGGAAAAAGAATTTCTACATGAGATCGCGAAGCAGCGATCGGAGCTTTTGACATATTCTGGAAAAAAATATACCTTTGCACTCGAACGGAAAGATATGAAGTTTGGCTAACTCAAGCGACGCTTGCGCAGAAGGACACGGAGAATAAACGTTAATAATCAAGGAGTTAAACCTCTTATTATGAAGCGGATTTGATAAAAATGTTTGGGTGAAAAGCTAGATGTTTTCGATGGACTTCGCTTGACCCGAAAGCAAAATGGCGGTCCCGCCTTCTGTCCCGTTAAAGAGTTAAAAAAAAATAACCAAATTACAGGATCACTGGCGCAAAGGAACAGAAACAAATCATGCACACAGAAAACTAAGGCATCAAACCTAACTACAGGGAAGGAATTGGTCAGGCCCGGCCAGGGGTTTTGGGTATACGGTATCTTGGCTGTTTTTAACCAAGGTATTCAGTATCTTTTTGCTGAAATACAGATATTAAGTATTTTTTTTCCTGAATGTTTGGAATTCTGTGTATAAGCGTAATGTTGGTGTTTTTTTCTTTTTTAAATTGTCTTATCCTCAGTGCTTGTGTCACTTTTAAAAAAATCATGAAAGATCTGCAGTTCTTGCGTCACTAAATCCGCATACGAGCGCATGCTGCGAGTGGTCATGAATGGTGGTTTTAACTTTGTTAATTAGGGCCGACCATTATTTTTGGGAGGTGGGAAGGGAACAAAAATCCTGGAAAAAGTTGTTTGCAAGAGCAAAACGGCTCAAATAAATTGTTGCAGACATGAGTAGGAGAAAATAGATAGTTTGATGACGATAGTCAGCCATTTATCATGATATATCATCAACAGCACTCTTTTGGATGCCCAGAATACTGGAAATTGCATTTTCTGATCTTCTTGATTTCAAATTCTCTCGGGGAGAATGCCCCAGACCCCCCTAGGAAAAGGGGCCTCACAGCCCCTTCTGTGGTCACATCGACCTATTTCCAATCGGAGGCGGCTTATAAAAAATTTCATTGAAAACCGTGATTTACTTTTTTGTATAACTGTAAAACTCCCTGATCAAATGAGGTGTGCGCTGGTCACACGAAACACGTAGTAGATAAAAAGTTCAACTAAAGTAGTTCATGCAGGTCCTGCTCACTGAAAAAATTTTTAAAAAAGGAGGAAAAGGACATGTTGTGTTTTAAGTTCTATACATAAATTACCAACCAAGGCCACTATCTGGACACTAAAGAAAAAATTGTCTGAGGGAAGACACAGCCCGAAAAAAATTGTTTACCCAGACAACGACACTTAAAACAAAACTTGTTTTTCTTGAAAAAAAATTTAGATCCCTCCCCTCCAAATAAATAATGGTCCGTCCCCCAGTTACACTAGCCTTTGTTATCGGACATGGCTTTTAGGTAATAATTTTAGGTATTTGGTATCAACGTTTTTGCAGTTTTCAGGTATATTGGTATCCCAGGGCAAAAAAATGGGGTATATTGGTATTCCACTACCCCCCTGGCTGTGCCTGATTGGTGAACAAATTATAGCAATATATATAAGCACTAAAGATAAGCCTTTCTGGACCTCTGTTGTGGCTTACTCACGATTTAATCCCGCTCATCTGACCAAACCGATTGAATCGCTCGCGCGTTGCCATGTGACCTCATACTGGCAGTGATGAGTCGGTCACGAATAAACAACTGGAAACAATAGAGTCACCTTCCCCCCTCCCTGTGCTAAGTTAATGGCTGCTAAGAGAGTTAAAATGTGAAATCTCAACTTTGAAACGTGCTATCTTCATTTTGACAAGGACGTTTTAAAATTTGCTCTTGTCATAACACAAAACAGTACACCAAATTTATGTTCCTCTTGAATCATTTCCTCAAATTCTATATCGACGGAGAAAACTTGAACACAAAATTACAGGTTTTGAGGCTTTCGAAAACCTTCCGATTCAATGTTTACAACAACAAAGCGTACAATACACAAAGCTCTGAATCTAATTATGATAATTCGCTATGTTGCAGCGCACGGAACACAAAGCTGAGAACAATTACTTGTACAAAGAACTTTAAAAACAAATATTATCATGAATATTTCGTTTTTTTCGGCTCCAGTCGTCGCAGTTCGTGCATACTCTTTAAATAGATACATACTAATGATTACAAGGGTCTTGCGCGACCTAAAAGGGGTGAGTGAGGGTGCACTCAGTGTTCAACAACATAACCTTTGAACAATAAAAGAATGGCATAAATTCATTCCCTAAGGCGTGAATAAACGTTATCAGTAGGTTAAGTGATTTTATTCCAAGTAACACTACTGTAAAACCTGAAAACGTCGGGCCGACGTTTTCAAGTTTTAGGCTAGCAACGGCTGGGCACTATTAGTGGATTTTCAATTAATAATTACACCTTCATTGCATTTTCAAGAAGCACTCAATCATTATTCCACAAAAAATTTCAATTCTATGCTCTAACAGAGCGATTTTCGATTGACTGTTGTAAAACAGTAAACACTTTGGCCAGTCACAAAGAAAAAACGACAATGCAATAAACCGACCAAAACTCAAAACAAATACATTTAGCGTGCAAGAAAGGAACGTGTGTCTCGATTGGTTTTGATTTGACTTCTTATTAATTGGCAAAGTGGCACGATATATTCAAACCAATCAAAAGGCGAAGAGATGAAACACCAAAGCAAACGCGAATTATTTTCGATGATCATTAATTGAGTGTTACTTGCGTGCGATCATCCTGACCGAGCAACACGAAATAAAGACACTAAACGGATCATTTAACGCGAGGGTTAACGTCTGGATACCAAGGATGAATAAAAGGCTTCCAACCAGTTTTTGTTATTTACTTGTAAATTTAGTCAAACTTACAAAAATTGTAAATTTTTAAGAGTGGAAAATACATCCTGGTCAAGGTAGCGAATAAAGTTATAATTTAAATATCTGTAATTTGAAGAAAGAAAAACAAGAAATGGTTATTAATATAATAGTGTTCTTTTAGCAATACTTAGCATATTTAACAATTATTCTATAAACGCACGTTGGGTACGAGGTGATAAATGACCAAACGCGAAAAAGGCATATCATCTCATATTCAACAAATGCGAGCTTGTAACGAATTAAAGGTTTTCGACCAGCTTGTTCTAAATTTGTTAATTCCGTGTAGGTTGTCTTAACAGTTACGTCAAACTTACAAAAAAACTAATCTTGTAAGATCCGAAAATACATTCCGTTCAAGGTTGGGAATGATGTTTGAATCCAAACGTCTGTAAAAATTTGAGGAGAGAAAATAAAGAAATGATAATTAAAAGTGTACGTTTAGCAAATACTGGTATATGTAACAATTATTCCATAAGCGCTCGTTGGTTATGAAGTGATAACTAACCAATGAGTGCGTATTGCGATTTGGTTATAATCAGGGCGGGGAAGGCATAATCATATCAGACCCAATAAGTTCGAACTTCTAGAAATTTCAGTTTGACCTAACAGAAGCGACTGCATGAAAGGCGCCCAAATTAGTTGCGCGTTGTTCACTGTAAAGCTAAATGAAACAAGGAAAGAAAGCGAGCAAGAGAAAATACTTCTTCGAAATATTTCTCGCTCAAGCCGCCTTAAGTTGTTTTATCATAATAGAGATTCACGACAAAAGATGTTGTTAAAACGAAGCTGAGCTTAGAACCTCTCTCCTCCGCAGAGGCTCTTTTAGTGGGGGAAGGTGATAAAACACGGGGGAAGGAAGGCGAAAAACAAGAAAACGCGCGCTGTCGTTTCGATTCTCTCCAGGCTCCGCGCGCTTTCTTTTCACCTCTCTCCATTTCCCAGCCCGTTCGAAACACGAAAGAGGCCACTGCGGACGAGAAAGGCTAAGAAACGATAAATCTAATTGAAGTAAAGGACAAAAGAAACTGTCGATAGCTGAACCGGTTGAGTAAAAAGGATTGATCTTTGAAGATATTTTCATTTTCAGACTGAAAGGCAGTGTTGGTTTAAGATACCTTCAGCAAAATTCACTGTTTCTGCGTACACATTTATTTGTGCTCGTTTAAAAGCTTGGCCCTGTTTGAAATGACATGAATTATCCAGATATAAATGACTAACGTATCTGAATTGCTAGGTCTACTTTATCATGAAAATCGTTTTTTGGATCTTCCCGGTAATTTTTAATACTACTTTATGCACATTCACTCATTTCTGTTGTTTAGATGCTAAGGAATTAGCCGTGCAAGAGACACCATCCAGCACTCTTTTACGCTGACAGTGCTATTGGTGGGCTTCAACTGCGACTTTACTGACTGAGTACTATTTACTACCAATTAGAAAGATAGATATCCAATAACCGAGGTTAAAAATATACTAATAATTAAAAGTTGTTGGCGATCTTATTACATAAGCAGAAGTGTGTGGAAAAATGCCACGAAATACATGTAAAAGACCAGTCTTGTAACAGGCCCGTAGGGAGGGGGGTGCGTCCGCACCCCCTCCCCCCCCCACGAGCCTTGGAAGTCCGCTCATTCTAAAAAAATCAAAATAAATAAACAAAGCGAAGTAGTATTTCTATACTTCGAACATTTACATTCAATGTGGTCCTTTGGGTTGAAAGTCCATTATTTGTAAATTCGTGTGGTATTTTTTGGACCAAATTCTGTGATTCTGGGTTAATTTAAACGATATACTCTACCTAATGTCCTTCATAGTTAAGCCATTCGAAGTTCAATTAATATTCCTTTACGCCACCAAGACATTTCGATGACTCTCCCTTATTGGCCCTGCTAAGGAAAGTAACACTCTATTGCTATAATAGAAACCTATGCTGTAAATTTATCGTGTCTAAATAAAAGATATATTATTATTATTAAATGAGTTACTTTGTGATTACTTACAGCGACCATAGTCTTTTCATCCTGGCAAACACTCCGTCAGGTAAAACTGAAATGTTGTTTGCTGAAATATCTCTGTGAAATGAATTAAACGATGACAAAATTTTTAGCGTTTTTGTTACAAACTCTTCCTTTTTTGCAGAAACTTGCCACGTGACCATATATTTTAGCCATGAAAAGTGGTCGATGAAAAAAATGGATGGGAAATAAGTTAAACGATGATAACATTTTTAGCGTTATTGTTACAGTCTCTTCCTTTTTTGCAGAAACTTGTCAAGTAACCATGTTAGCCATGAAAATTGGTCGTTGAACAAAATGGATGCCATAAATAGAAAACAAATGTGAATAAGACCAATGATCAGGTTACTTGCGAGAATTTTAGACGGTCAACTTTCTTTCTTTCTTTCAAACTCTCTTAAAGCACAAACCGCCATAAAAACTTAAATTTTTTCATCTTTGATTTCAAGTGGAATTATGCATCTCAATTTTTAGCGATTGGCGAGGTCACGTGACGTAACATAAGCTTTCAAGAATTAAATCTTTTAATTCCACGGATGAGTCGCAATGGTCGTACAATTTAAGTTCCCTAGGAATGTTCTGAACGTTGTTGATAGCAGTTTACAAGTTATTAAATCACTGCTTATAACTCGACCTAAATTGATACAAAAGTAACTAGCAGAATATAATTCTCCTGTACTGTGTAACATATCGCTTACATCTTATCCAATCAATCAACCAACCAATCGATCGATCGATCAATCAATCAGTCGATTCTTCGATTTGCCCGTGATTATTATCATGACTTGCGTGGCTCGAAACCACGGGAAAGAACGCGAAGTGATTTGTTTTTTGGACTTAAAGCTAAGCTTTTACATTGTTTTGTTCGTACCCGGGAGTCAAAAGTAGAAAAACAAAAGTAATGTTTACATGAAATTTGGCTTAAAGAAGGATATTTTTCATTGCAAAATGAAATGTTCAGGGCATCATGCAGTGAAAAACTTTCGATGAATAAATTCTTGTCGTTTCAGCTGATGGAAAACTCAGCGTTAACCCTATTCAGACCGGGGGAAGGGGTGCTTTTGAGGTCCGCGCTGACTTTGAACACTAATTTTTTTAACATTCAACCAAACGCTGCCAAACTTTGGGAGTTCATCTAAAATTTGGTAGGATAGGTAAAAATGTAAATGTAAATATTGTTTATAGTGGTCATGCACTTAGCTTCATATCTCTTCGAGATAGCTAGTTTACAGGCATGCCACTAAAACAGAGGAAACAAATATTTAAATGAGCATAACAAGGTTAAAAATCACAACTGGCAGGAGGCAGACCAGTTGGCTATGTACAAAGCGTGATCGAGGAATTGAACTCGGGACAACCGAGAAACAAATTCAGCTAGTGGCAAGGGCAGGTCTTGAACCGGGGATCTCCAGATTACAACACAAGCGCCCTAAACCACTTGGCCACGCTTGCCTCCTGGGTTGTGTCAGGAACTTCAAATCTTCATGGCAACGGCATTTTAAAAGGCATGTTTTCCCAAATTTGTAATTTTTGTGTTTCTATTAATGAAAATTAACTTTAATGCAATTACTTCTACCTCTTATGGTTTTTAAGCACAGCTTTATTGATTTTAAGTACTTTGCAGTAATTTTGGGTGGTTTTCTGGCGCTTTGAAAAAATCCAAAATGGCGGATCCAAGATGGCGGCTGTTTTGACATCATGATGTTATTTTCACGTGATGTGACGTCATCATCTCACGTGACGTATACCAAAAGATAGGTGTTCGGACATACAGTCCGGGAGCTAGGAGCACAGAAATGATGTTTTGCACTTCCAGAGTATTGTTTTGCACTTCCAGAGTACTGAAAAGGTTTGAATACGGATTTCAGTAGATTAAACCTCCTCTTTCACGCTAGGTAGTTTGTGGTTTCAAATTGTGGTATACGTTTTAAGTTATAGCTATGTTTTGTTTTTTTTTACTTTGCTCACGCAAAGAAATCACATGATACTTGTCCTCGTTTTGTGTGACGTGTCACAGCATCTTCATTCATTGTTACATAGGAACAGAAACGTTTCGCTCACGATCATCTGCAAACTGTTTGCTCTTTCAATTTTCTCTTTCGACATTAAAGAAAGGCAATATTTTTAAAATTAATAACTTGCTGAACTAAAAAGTTTGCCCAAAACCGTTAAAGTAGCGCCTTTTTACTGGAGTCTCACTTTCGTGTTAGTAGAAAGAGAAACAGTGATAATAAACTTGGTAAAGAAAGAAGCAATATTTAAAAAAAATTTGCCCTCCAGAAAATATTTAAAATACAGTCGCCGTCAATTGTAGCGAAAAAAAGTTAAATATGGCGTTTAACTATGTTCTGTCAAGACCTATCAAACCCAATTTAATGAGAAAAAACTAGAAAGTTTCCACCTTAGATTTTTTTTAAACTTGTCTCGTATTTGAAAGTTATAAACGGTCGTGATGACGCCAGAATAGCATATTTTCTTTAAAAGCCATCTTCATCTTCGTGGAGATATACTGCATCGAAACTGTGGAACTCTATACCAGACGACACAAGGAAAATAAAAACTTACACGATTTTTAAAACGAACCTAAGAACATTAAATCTTACGGGACTTTGAGCGAGTAGTTTGTCAGTTTTTTATTATTGCTATTTTACTGTTTTTAATAATATCTTAATTTTTTTTTTAATTTGTAAATTTTAAATTTTTATATTTTTAATCTTAGTTAGAAAATATTGTAATTTGTAGTTATTCTTAATTATAGCTTAATCTATTTTTATACACTTCGAAGAAGTTTTTATTTATCTATTTTGTATTTTTATTTCGTGGCGCATCTGAAAACTAGCTTTTTAGCTAAGTGTGCGGACCACGCTAATTAAAGATTGTGATTGTGATTGTGATTGTCTGCATGGAAGTTTACAAGAAGCTGCATCGCCAATTTTGTTTCTAAGCCCGTCACAATCTCGGTCACTACTGTTGAGACAGTTGGCCAAATGTCCACTAAAAAGTGAAGAACAGTTGCTTTTTTCAACCTCCGCCACCCTCCTGGCCTGGGAGAGCAGACGGCTTTTTCGGCTCGACTGCTCTCGCATGCTACCACCCTCCCCCATTTCATCATTGCTTCATGTTGATCAATGTTGTCGTGTTGTGAAAACAACACAGAATGAATAAAAAACCTTAAGAAACGACATTGAGATATAGATAAAATGTTTTTTTACGAGCTCTTGTGTAGCCGGACATTTGCAAAATCCGTTCATCTTAACTTACTTTGTTTGAGGGTCTTAAGGAGGCTCGATGTAGTTTTTTTAGCCCTAGGGTGGTCGTTTTGAAAATGAAAATTATCTAGGAGGCCAATCTTCGATTTTTGCCAAAATAAACCATAATGATAAAATATGACCAAAGTTTATTTTTTTACTAGTCACTTAGTCACAAAGGTTACCATAGCAACGATTGTTATTTCCTTTTTGTTTACAAACATGACTAATTTTCTCGAAATCTAGATTAACTTTTGGTATTCATTTTTTGATATGTTTAAGATTGCTAAATTAACTAACTGTTTACAGAATTTTAGAAAAATCTGTAAGAGCGTTTTCAAGTGAACTTTTATAACTTTTTTAAGATTTAACCAAACGCTGCCAAACTTTCTGAGTTTTCCTGAAATTTATCTGGCAACAATTTGGTAGGGTTAGATGATGTGTCAGGAACTTGACATCACCATGGCAACGGCATTTTGACAGGCATGTTTTCCCAAAGTTGTAATTTTGTGTGTTTCTGTTAATAAAAATCAACTTAAATGGGATTATTTTTACATTTTTACGTTTGTAAAGCACTATCTGATAAAAAAAAGAAAACAACGATTACGACAAGAAGCAAACACAACTGACAAGCAAAAAGGTCATGGTATAAATGTTGAATAATCTACATTTGTCTTGTGGTAAAAGAATGTCACACAACGAACATCCGTCATCCGTGATGAGAAGCAACCCCCCTTGCAACACAATAAACAGCCGGACCCGGCATTACAAATGCAGAATGCAAGTAGTCGACATCTTCACGGAAAATTTAGGACCAGAGGGAATATTTCAAAAGCTCAAAAAATATCTTGCAAATATGAATGTTCCAAGACTAACTGCGATAGTAATTACATATGACAAATGTAAAACAGAGGTGTCAAAATATCCGGGCAAAATATACAAACGGAAAGCCGTGCAGACCAATGTCTTATGGCTCTACTCAACTTTAAACGCCTCCAAATAATACAACTGACAGCATATCGTGCCCTTTCTAAACAAGTGAAAAGCGAAATAGATTGGGTGACCAATTCCAATACAGAACGGCAAATTTACAAATTATATGACAAGAACGTTTTACTGTATCTGGTATCTGGTCTTCGTCGAAAGCGTAACTATGGTTTCTCATGATGCACTCGACCAATTACGACGCACGAAAGAACGGCCCTATTCAAAAGCCAATCAGAGGTTATTATAGAAATCCCTGGTAACACGCGGGGGGCCGGAACAAGCTTTTGTGCAGTAATTCGCAGACGCACTATACCGGGGTTTTGTTCGTCTGCAACGCAGGCTAAAATATTCAGGAAGTAACATAGGGGGGCTTTTAAAGCCTTCTCCGGTCCCAAGGTCCAAAAAAAATAAATAAAGCGCGTTTACAGACTTTTCTCGCGAACACAGAGAGTTATGCCTTTTATTATCTGTTTTTGGTTCATATTTTGGTGACAAAGACGTAAGTATACCGAAATTTACGGTTGTAAACTCAACATAAATGCAACCTCAGAGGCTTAGGGCCTGTTTACAAGCAGGTAGGGTAACCCTAGGTGCTAGGGTTACCCTAGCAAAGAGGGTTAGAAGATAGCCCGGGTTTACAAGCAAAATTCGCAGCTTACATCGGTTACGCTTCAGTTAACCTTGTAAAATTTTGTCGTTAGAAACTGTTATTCGAAAATAGTTCCGTTCCAGTGCAAAAATACGACAAATTGTGAATGAACACGATGTTTCTTGGTCACAATTCGCTGTTTTTGTCGGTATTTTTAAACATATTTAGCTTTTTGGAGCCAAAATAAAGTTGTCCCGGGTAGGCGAGTTATCCCTAGCAGAGCGTTTACAAGGCGCTAGGGTTACCCTAGCAGCTAGGGTAACCCTAGCACTCAGCTAGGGTTACCCTAGCTGCTAGGGTAACCCTAGTGCATTGACAGTGTTCAGTTGCTTCATGTTCAGATGTCAGAGGTGTCCTTAATTTATGCCACATGAAATTTGAAAAGGGTTGGTACTAAAGTTGAAATTAACACATTGTAGTCTGTTTATTGTTATTCAAATAACTGCTGTCTTATGGGGTAAAATGCACCCCCCTTATCCATGTGTGAATTCTTCAAATTATCATCAAATTCAAGGCAATTTGCATGGCGTCAGCTGTAGAATTCAAACAACAACATGGCCGTATTCAATAGAGAGTTGGAGTAGTGCTTCACTTTAAAAAATTAATTCATCCATATCAAGGCAGCTCCAGAAACGTAGAGTAGCACAAAGTTTGTGTAAGATGTTCAATTTAATGGTCCGGTTGTTTTAAGCAATTCGTACGGTTAGTTTTCATGCAATTTAAAAAAACGTAAATTTGGCGACCTTCCTACATTTTGACGCAAATGGTGAGTTTATAGTATTTGCTCAAACTTTTTCATCGTTGCAAATAGCCGAATGTGATTTGGAGCTAACAAAACTGATGAATTGAACTTTCTTTGTCTTCGGTTATGGTACTTTTGGGCGAAGTTTGGAAGCGCTGGAGCGTTCCCAGCCTCGAAGTTTGCCCGAGATTAACTTTTTGATGATCAAATTGTATCGAGGTTTCTGCTCCGACGATTTCTCGGAAACTTAGAGAGTCATAATAAGATGTTATAATGAGATAATTGCAGTAGTTTAAACGAAATCCTAGCGCTCAGTTTTCTGTAAATAGCAGTTTTATCCAAATAGGTGTGTTCAATAAAAGTAGCATCGCGCAAAACTCGCAATCATTACATCGACATATTGGAGTGTGTATTAATCTTCGATAAATTTCGAGCAAAATGCGAAAGTTTGAAGGAAATCGAGTCAGAAATGGTGAAGTTATTAGAAATTTTTGACAAACATACAGCACGTCATTTATTTCGATCGAGTCACCTTAATTTTAAACGCATCAAAAACACGTGCACATGGAAGCTAATTAATTGTTGAGGATATTTTTAACAATTGGCGTGTTTTGATTTTGGCATTTCCGGAAGCTTAAACGTACTAGCTTTGGACTTTGAGTCCTTAGAACACTTAAAGTGCAAAGTCAAACACCACGATGTTTATTGGCTTCGGAGCGATTTTTTTATTTAAGATGAATAGCTATGGAACGGTTAAGTTGAATAATTTTAAGGTTATTAATTAAGAGTTAAGAGGACAGTTTCACATTTCGACGCATACACAAGCTGTGACGCAAGCATAATCACTTTTATTGGTTATAGACCAATCGTAAGTGATATGTCAATTCGTCCGTGAGCCAGGACCTCAAAAATCTATTTCCGTAGCACCCCCAACCGAACAAAGTTTCATTGGTACCAAATCAAAGCTCAGGGCACATTGTTTTATATTCAACTTGTTTCCAGCTGTGAAAATGGAGCTTAACGAGGAAAATGAGGTGTTTGTAACAGGGGGTGGGTGGGGATAAATTTGAAACATTAGATCGGTGTTATCTAACAATGATGATATCTATAACTACATTACACCAATATTCATTTAATTTAGATGAGTTAAACAATCGATCATACTCTATAATATGAGATGCTATTTAATCAATTAGCGGACACCATAGAGGCCATTGCTAAGGCCTATTTAATGAAACAATGACACTTCATATCCTGAGTTTCAGAATAAAAGTTAAATGGCAGCGTTTTTAATAAAAGCTGTATTAGCGCAATAAAGGTTTAAAATAGGAAGCAATGTACAAACTAAACAACTCTCCGGGTGAAGAATTTCGGAATTAGCAAGTATTTATCTTGCATTTTGAGGTATTTAATACCTTAGCAACCATTTGTTTACATGCAGACCTTTGTGTACAGTATGCACACTGTCAAGCACACTGCACGGTTGTATCCAGCAAGTACAGCGGTTATGAAATAAATGTAGTGAAATATATTGTGCTTGAATGAAATGTGGTCGTTTTTGTACCAGTTATGTCATTATGGCAAAGATTTCTAGGCAGGGTTATTGAAAACGTTGTTCTTTATTACAATACGCAAAGGTGAGTATACTGTACTTCACGAAAAGCTGGTATGTCAATTTCACAACCCCATCTCTGTTTTGAGTTTATATATGTTCCTAAACTCATTGAAATTCCACGAAACGTGAAGAAATAAGGAAACTGTTAAAATATGAAGAAACCGCTAACACATTTCTATTCAAACAAAACGACAGCTTCTATTAACAGAAATTATGGTAAATACAAAATGCTATTGATAATGCCTCCAATGGTTCCAATCATTCTTTTACATTCAGAACGTAATAATAATAATGATAACGGTAATAACAATAATAATAATAATAATAATAATAATAATAATAATAAAATAATAATAAACAACAATAACAATAACAATGACAACAATAACGATAACAATAAAAATGATAACAATAATTATAATTAAAACACATTTAAACAAGATTACTGCGTCATTTTTAAGAAAAAAACTGGTATCAATGCTGGTCCTAAAAAAAAAAGATCTAACACAATATTTGAAAAATACTACATTAAAAAGAAAATTTCAAACTTTCCAATAGAGTCGCAAATTCTAAAAAAATTTGTTTCCCTACACATATTAATTCTAGGTATTAACTAATTAAAAGTCAGTATCTTCGGGGTTGCTCTTATCCCGGTCTATGTCCTGCTTGCTTGACCAGTTGGTGCAACTACTGTCCTCGCAAAGACATGCATCTCTGCAAGGCATACCACTTCTTGTCCAGGATCAGCGCCTACTCCGGCACTGTACCTTGCAGCCACAACAAACCGGCTCCATCACCGCCTCAGGTGCTAGAACTTAGTCTGTGCAATCAATATTCAGTTCCTGGTCCTTCTATATATCATCCGTTACCAACTGAACTATGGGCTGTCGGGTTTGCCTCCAAAGCATTTCTCCAAATATATTCCTGTAAGGTTGCTCTATATGTTTCGTGAGGGCAGACATTCAGTTGTGGGAGGTGGTGCAACTGTATTTCTTCATTGTGCAGAAATAGTGGTATCTAACCTGATTAACATCTTTCCATGCCTTTCCATAAAAAAAGCACACAAGTTCTTCAACATCTGCTGCATGTTCATCCCTCGCAGGTACATTATTGTGGCTAAGGGGAAGAACTAGTTCTCGTAGTTTGTTATTTCCTTAACTAGCTTAAAAGTTTTCATTTTCCGTTTGCCGCAAAAAGCACTAACCGAATCGCAGCCAGTCAGTGCATGAAGGCCCGGAAGCACTTTATGTACTACTTCCCCTAACTGATTGGAAACACTGGTAATGTCCACGATTCGTGAAGGATTCTGAGTCCTACTTACGATGGCAATTCTTGCTGGGCTGTTTGTTTGATGATGGCTTGCCAGCACTTTCACGTCTGCATCAGAAGAGTAAATACTCAATTGTCGATGACCATTGTGACTGCACCCAGAACGTGCAAAAACATCCCAGTTCTTCCTGCTCGGTATAAAGCTCTGGGACTGCCGTTGACAACACACGACCATCGCTTCCCGTAAGTCTTGTACAGAAGGAGCCATCTGTGACGTACACAACACGTCCTTCTAGCTTGTGGGAATACGAATGTCTTGCTCATTCACAAGCAAGGAAATGAAGCAGGCAAGTCTTCCCAGTGCTCAGAAATTTCTTCCATTGTCGTGAGCAACGTTGCTGTGAGCTACTAATCTCCACAGTCTGTCCATCCCGACTGCACTTGCTTCTTTCAGCATTTTTCTAATACCTCTAGCACTATATGCACTGAAATTGTCTGGCACATATGTCATTGCCTGAATCACAGCCATGGCATCAATGATAACAAAGGTAGAAAGTGGTGAAGAGGGCAACACTGGAACATTTTTATCCAGCAGCTTAGGCAAAACGGCTTTGTTTGTCTTTGCCAGCAGTGATTCATTAAGTGCTGCTAACGACCAAGGTAGCTCGCCTAGTTAGTGTGCAAACAAGTCTCTGACACACCTTGCGATTCTCATTTGGAGTCTGACCAAAAGATTTCTGTCTGCCTTGAGAATTACATCCCTGCCTCCTGTCTCTGCGGCTTTTGATTTCGCTGCACTTGTAAACGTTGACAGCTTCAGTTTGGCGAGGGTGTCAAGGGTGGCGTTTGTCAGGATTTGTTACCAAGATACTAGATTGACAAACGCCCTTTTGCACGGGCTCAATGGTCACTTCCTCGTGTGCTGCTGGTTAAGAGGAGAGTTTCACTTTTTTTCTGTTAGCTCTTGTCACCTGGTCTTTATTTGTGCATGGCCAATAGCACCGTTTGTAATATCCTCCCTAAGGACCTTCGCTCTAACATCCTTCCATCATCTAAACACTTCATCTTTCCTGATTTGCACAGGTTTCAAATGATTTCTATATATATGTCTTATCATTAAAGACACACAGATTGGCATTAACATTTCTAACGTGGCAAAGACATTTGCCTCAGTTTGGTTTACTACCATTGACTGATCGAGCACGTTTTCTTTGAGGAATATTTAGTTCAGTCATTATTGTGTACAACAGTAGAGCCACTGTGCAGCAGGCAATATGGTTCAAGTCGCTACATTGTACATACGATATATTCAAAGCTTAGAAACAACAGCAAAGGCACTCGAAACCCTCGAAATGAAACACACAGTCAAGGGAATGATATTCGAACATTGTGCAAATGGCATGCACTATTGATGCTGCAAGAGTTGTGTTATCTTATTCAAATATAATCACCAATAATCTCATCAGATAACATAATAATAGTACTGATAATTAGTATACGTACCAACCACAGAAACCAGGGATACAGAATAATGTAAAAAAAAAAACATTGAGAACTTTTGCAATCATAATTCTCTGTTATATACAATATAACATTTTACTATACTCGACAGTCACCCATGAAAAATGAGTTTTGAAGATAATGCTCTCGTTTTACTTTTAATCGTGCGATTGGCTACAAAATCAGCGAATTCGCTGATTTTGGTGATGTGCTCAGAAAACCCAAGGAACAGCCACATGAGAACCAAGTTACTGGCATTGTATATCAAGTGGAATGCAAATCGTGTCCTTTTGTATACATTGGCGAAAGTAACGATCCAAGAACTCTTGAGGGGCAGAGCACTAACCTGGCACTCGTGGCAATAATGAGTCTAAAAAAATAAAATAATCTTTCAAGAGGAAGCTCCCGTCACATGACTTGGTTTTCAGGGAGGTCCTCAAACAAAACTAAATACAAGGTTAAAAATCACGTTAAAAATCAAGTCTGCAATAAAACAGCACTCGGAGACCACTGGACATAATATTCATCCAAACTATGTAGAAATACTGGAAGGAGGCGTGTGGCAGCCGTAACAAAAGCTTATTTTTTAAATCTTTGCATTGCACTGTGAACACCGAAGCTGTTAATGAACGCCAGCCTTTCCCAAAAGCGTATTTGCCACTTATTGTATCCCTTAGGGACCGTCACAAGTTTTAAACTTCAAAATTTATTCTTTTAGTAATTTCATTCTGAGGAAAGCAACAGAAAGGTTGCCGAAAATTTAATTTTAACATTTTAAAGGTATTTTTTTACAACGGTATTTTTTAATTTTTATTTTGACCACTGATCACCCAAACAGCAATAATTTTTGAAATACTGCGATATTTCAGCTCATCGTACTACTTTTACGTCCCAGCTGTTCAAAAGTCTACATGTAAACAAATGGTTGCTAAGGTACTAAATGTCTCAAAATGCAAGAAAATATTTGCTAACTGAACGATTTTTAACTCGGAGAGAAGTTAAGTTTTTACATTTCTTCCAATTATAGCTTTCATTGCGCTCTGACAACTTTTATTAAAAGCGTGACCATGTAACTTCCATTCTGAAACTCAGGATTTGAAGTCACGTCATTGTTTATTAAATAGGCCTTAGCAACCGTCTCTATGGTGACAGTTAATTAATTAAAAAGCATCTTATGTTTAAGAGTATGATCGATTGTTTAATCCCTCCAAGTTTAGTAAAGTTTGGTGTAATGGGGTGGGAGATATGGGCCTTGTTATAATATACCGACCTGAATGTTCTAAAGTTATCCCCACCCACACCCCGATAAAAACCTCTCATTTTCTCCTTAAAGCTCCATTTGCGCGGCTGTAAACAAGTCAAATATAAAACACTAGGCCCTTAGCTTTAATTTGGTACCAAGGAAACTTTGTTCGGTTGGGGGTACTACGAAATTGCTTTTCCAGCCACTTTTTACGAATTGGCTCATGGACTAAATAGGTAAATCGAGCGGTTAATTTGTGCGTGTTGTAGCGTCAGCTGGTCAATCGAGTCTCTTTACAATTTCAAAGCTCAAGCTGAAAATGTCGCCAGCATCTGACAAATAATTTAACTGCCAGTGTTATGGTATGTGCTCAAGGGAAGATTGGAATCAATCGAATGTACGTTCTTGCAAAACACGCGGCAAATTTCGCTGTTTATATGTCTGGAATGAATGCTAAGAAGCGTGCAACCCAGATACTCCTGGGTTCAAACCATTTACTATTTTATTTATTTTGGAAGCTTTCACGTCACGCATGCGCATTACTGTGAAACCTTCGCTTTGAATCGAATGCATGACTGCGCGGGGGGAAGGGGGGACTTACTGTACTTACAGTATTTCCAGGTCTGTTATCCTATTAAACACATCATCATGCAATGATGTTATAGCGTTTGCAGAAAAGTCACTATAAACAAGATTACAATTTCGTTACCTTTATCTTCAAAATTGTGAAGATAAAAAGCGGCTATTACAGTGCGACTACTTTGGCAGGGCCACTTGGAAGAAAGATGACCAATCAAATCGTTAATTAAGGAAAAAGGCTGGCCATCTTTTTCGTAAATAGACCAATCAAGACCCTTTGCTATCAAAATCCTTTGGTAAAATGAACCAATGTTTTTAAAGCACTCAGACAATTGCTCTACATCACATTTTGTCGCCTGTTTTTAGCCAAGTGAAGGCATATGAATTTGTTTACGGCTTTCGACTCCGCTTTATGATATACACTCTACAGATCCCATCCTTGGCGGCAAATAATCATAATTATTAGATTTCACTCGAAACAATGTACCTTCACTGAAAACGCGTTTTGTGACTGCAAACCTTAAACAGTTGAAAACAGAATTAGGCATCGAAACTCACCAATCAAAAAAAAAATACAGAGTTTCCTGAGAGGTCAGGTTTTAAAATTTTATTTTAGAACTATTGTTTGTATTCCTAAACGTTATTGGTACATTTGCAAAAACCGTCACCATCCTTTGTTCTCGATCAAGGTTTTGATTGGGAGGTTTAAGTTTTTGCGTTTCTGAAGGGAGCTAAAAAAATCTTTTGATTTAAAACCACCAGATGTCTATTTTTAGTACATACATTTCCCCTAATGGCATTAGATGGTAAAAAAGTTTACTTGAGCTTATTTGGGGGAGTTAAGCCCCCTTCCCCATAGGTAAAGGCCACTCCCTGAGTTAAATATTTAGATTCCACGGATGAGTGACCCAGACTCCATAAAGTTCCCTGAGAAAGTTTCAACGTTACTTATAGCAGATAACAATTTATTAAATCACTGCCAATGACTCGACGTAGTTACAACACGAAATTATCTAGTGAAGTTTAATTCTCTTGTGCATGTGTGCTACCAATCTTGATCCCCGCACAGCGCTCAAACGCAGCGCGCGTGCGCAATTCCTGCGCAATTTCCGCCAAAATTCTCCATGCAAAGTTTTAAGGTGGCCCGAACCTATTTATTAACGTGATAGTTGCATTTTTTAATCGTGCTTTTTGACAGGAAAGATTTCACCGATTTCTCATTAGTTTTTTCAGTTGGAATAAATTTTTTTGAGATTTGAACATATTTTCAAAATCTAGTTTTCACCAAAAATGTCCATAATTTTAAAACCCGACGACAGATTTCTCGCAGACTTAAGCAAACATGCCTCAGAGCTCTTTAGTTTTGTATCAGGAAGTTTCATGACAATCCTGACCATGCAACTCGCTGCACAAAATGCTAGTCAAATTGTATTTAAAAATGCTTCGCTAATACATTATGTTAACTGACGCACACATAGCGGGACAGTACAGCCTCACTATCTGTCATCTGCACGGATAATGATCCCCCAACCTTATCAAAAAGAAAGTGAGGAATCAGAAACCTACAGCAAACACAAGCAGCGCAACAAGAAACACAATTTAATGACGCATGCAAGGTAAAATGAGATATTTTATATTCAGCGCTCTTTTCTTGTATTTGTTCATTTATTTGCAAAAAAATCTTAGCATGGCAAAAAAGAACATCTACAAAAAAACCCTTGCCAGTTTTCATCACAGTAGGTTCCCATTCTGAGGAGAAAGTTTTATAGACATTTTTGGTAAAAACTAGATTTTTAAAATACGTTCAAATCTCAAAAGATTTTATTCCAACTGAAAAACTGATGCCATTTTCCGTAAATTTGAACATTTTTCATAAAGGATAAAATTCGGTGAAATCTTTCCTTCTAAAAAGCGCTATTCAAAAATGCAACCATCACGTGCACAAATAGGTTTGGGCCAACTTAAATTTTCCGAAAACTTTCGCTGTTAACGCCGTCAATGACAAGTTAAGGTTTATACGCAGCTTATGGATGGAAAATTTGATAATTCATCTCCACTGAGTTTCCCAGCTTGAAATTTTCTTTCACCGTACTATTTCTATAACGATTCCCACAAAAGTTTGCACACTTTCGAGTCAAATACTCAGAAAGGTTCGAGGCGCTGAAAACCGGAAGTGGCGTCATTTTTTTGCGTTTGACCGCTTTGAACTCGATCCCTTGACAGCGGTGAAACGCAAAAGTTCACGTCACATCCGGTCTTCGCCGCCTCGAAATTTTGAAATTTTGAAAGTGGGCAAATTTTTGAAAGTGGGCAAACTTTTTTAAGAAATTGTTACAGAAATAGTACGGTGAAAGAAAATTTCAAGCTGGGAAACTCAGTGGAGATGAATTATCTAATTCCAATCCATAAGCGGCATGTAAACCTTAACTTTCCAGGGACGGCGTTAACTTTTGGCTTTAAAGCGAAAGTTTTCGGAAAATTTAAAACTTTGTATGGGAAATTTTGGCGGGAAGTGCGCAGGAAGTGCGCACGCGCGCGGTTTGATCGCTGTGTGCTCGATCCCAGACTCTGCCGGCTCATCTGTCAGCGTATGTCAACAGGCCGGATTCTGGGAAAACGATATTGATCAGATTGTAATCGGGCAAAAAATCCTGGTGTTCCAGCTTCATTACCCACGCTTAATTTATAAGCGGAGGTGAAATCTCTCAGATCGGAAAAGAACAGAAAAAGCTATACTTAATTCTAACGCACCATTGTGGGAACTAAAATTCATCGAAGAAACAAGGAAAAAAGAAGGAACAGTTAGAGGAAATCTGCACTCTTCTGACAAGCTGACGTCGAATTGATTGAAATAATGCCTAAATTTCAAATTTTACATTCCAAGGGAGAACAAACATTTAGTAGTAAAAAAATGGAAAAGATTAAGGATTTTAAATTTTCCGTTCGCTGTCATTTTAATATTATGACGTCTAATGGTTTCGGAGATCCTCTGCTTCCTTACGATAGGACCAACCATCAAACGACATATAATCGGCGATATGCTGTTAAATGTTATTTCCTTCTTGTTCTTTAAAAATTTGGATTTTTGCAATATTTCAACTTGTCGTAAGAGTCGAGGTTCTCTTTAAATGCATAAATTATGGTGCTTTCGGTTAGTCTCTGCCTTCAATATTAACCCTGGGACGTACAAAGCGGGGGGGGAGGTGGTTTCCCCCCCGTAATTTTTTTTAGAAATTTTGGAAACTTTTTTTGGAAAACTTTCAGTAGCTGTTCATTCATCTCTTGCAGAAATTTTGATATTTCAATTATGTGTTCATGATATTTGACGTTGTCATGGGAACGTCATCATTACAAGCAGGTCGTGTCAAAAATCGTCATTTTTAACATTTTTCCTTTATTTTTTCTATATCTTTTTGATTATTTTTGCATTCCATAAGTATTCTGGCTTGACTTTGCATCAATTTCCGTTATTTTCTGACTTTCTAAGAAAATGGCGAAATCCAAGATGGCGGCTATAATGACGTCACAGCCGACAAAAATTATGTCATCTTGTAGAGCGTCTACGGGCTTTCTACTTAATGCAAAAATATTTTGCTGCGCCTTAATAAGACAAAAACTCCGCGGTGGGGTTCCATCCACCCCCCCCCCCCCCCTTGTACGATGATGGGGGTATGAGTTTGCTTGTACGTCCGAGAGTTAATTATTTATCTGCGTTTTAAATTAAGGCCTTTTCTTTTAACTTCGTTTTCATCTTGTTGTTTTGCATAGGACGGCTAAGAAGTGTACAAGTCGTACAAAGTACGTGCAACGCTAGCGCTATTGACTTCATTAAACCTTTTGTTTGGCAACGATCTCCTTACTTTTGATGCAACTGATTGAAGAATCGTTGAAAAAAGGAAAAACGTAGACCATGAACTGATGCGACACAAATGTTTACTCGGAAATCGGAAAAAAATAATCCTTGTCTGTAACGATATAAACATGATAATGAGAGTTTTCTTCAACTGGGTATAAACATACATTTAATCAAATGCCACTTGCTGTTAGCCCGCGTCTTAATCATTGCATATTTTCGAGTGAGCAATTTCTTTCTCGTCGAATGACGATAATAGTTAAGATATTTAACGTGTCTGGGCTTCTGCAAAACAACAACGCGTAATGATTAAATTCGCGTTAACCAATTTTTTTGGAACTAAACGCTGCCTAAACATTTTGGTTGTTGTGAAAGGAAAGCGAACGAGGGGGAATGAAGGAAACAAAATGCTCGCAAGATTTGTATGTCAACTATAAATTGAGTTTAAAATCGACTTTATGCAATATTAATAAAATTTCTTAACTTGGCTCCGTGGCTTGGGGGATAAAACAAAATAAATTATTCATCCATCAACCTTTATGTGATATCTTTTGTTTTATTTCTCCATGCCTCGGAGCCGAGCTTCAAATGTTTACAATTCTATTAACTACAATATATCAGAATTGGCCTATTGCTGTATCCCACGTTGTTTTCAATAAACTCCGTTCAAAACCACCATTCGAAAGAAGTCGTTAATCCATCGTGTGTGTTCAAGATAGCGAACAGAAACTTCACACTCCAAATACCCGGCACTCCAAGATAATCAAGTTGTTTGATGGTTTCAGGACGTTTAACTTCCGGAGATGATAGATATTTCATTTTACCAGAGTCCTCCTCGGAGAGTTACCGCTGACCAAATAATCGGCGGACTCTTGGCTCGAGAGTGGTGTGCTATATAAAGCTTCCGGTTTATCCAGATTTATCACGTTGAGAAACAATCCATCGGGTAGAAATTAAATATCGTTTGAAGATTAACGCTCACCAAAACGTTATCCACAGAGAAGGAAATAGCAATCGAACAGTTATAGATGTATTACCTTGATTATGAGTAGAAACTTAGCTGTGTTCTATTGAAAATCCGCGAATCTGATTGGTTCTCCCACTGCTTGCTGATAGAAACGATTGCGCGCTCGTTGCTTATTTAAAGATTACTTTTTCTTCATTTTTGGCTTATAAGTACGTAAAGTTGTAGGTTTTTTGGACTGCAGTCCTTTAAGAGTTTCTACTAAAACAATTAGACTACTCGACTTCGTTTTCTATGAGCGATAGTCAACTCGGCTGCGCCTCGTTGACTATTCGCTCATAGGAAACTCGGGCTCGTAGTCTAATTGTTAATTAGGGTGGTTGAATGCATGACTGCTAGGGGTACTTTTCTAATACTTACACTGATTGCAGCTTTGGTGACCCAATGAACAGCTTGCCATGTAAAGATGTAATTTTATTTCCAGAAAAGTCACTACAAATGAGTTGCAAAAAGATTTAAATTCAGTCATTAAAGTATATTTCGCTGCCTTGAACTTAAAAATACCAAACATGAAAACGGTTAAATAATAACAAAAAGAATAATAAGATCACCGCAGGTTTTCCATTATTTACTCATCAGAACCATGTTGTTCAGCGCATGATTGCGCTTATCCAGAACTTTTGTGAATTTTTATTTCAATAGTTTAACTTTTAACAAGGTCTTCTGCTTGTATTTTCTTTCCTCCAGTTTTGACGTCGACTAATGTCAAAATCCAAAACATAAGCAATAAAAACGTTTTAATTGAAGTAGTAGTAGTAGAAGTAGTGAAAAGTGAAAAGTGAAACTTAAAACTGTTTCAGCTTTTAATCATTCAATCAATCAAACTTAGTTTACCGAATAAATAAATTTGTGCCCCTCTTAGACATACTAATAGTTAAAAATCTACTTTTATCAATAATTCAATTTAAAATCTATTTTTGAAAACCTAATTTAAAATCGAAATGTAAGATTAAAATTTTAAAGCTAAGCATAAAGGTAAATCCAATTACTCAATCTAAAAATAATAATCTACACTTTCATAGCCTGGGTTGGCTAATATGATTATTTAACGGAGTACAGAGTAATATATCGAGCAATATATCTAATTTATATACAATACAAATATCTAATGTATCGAGTTTAACGTAATGAACATGGTAATTTCTATAAATGTGATTACTATTCATTCAAAATATTCAGAGCTGAGGTCAAAACTATTCTTTGAAATGCGAACAGAGAAAGCATCACGTCACCTTTTCGAAGGAAAAGATGTAATGGCGGCGTTACCGACCGTAGCCCCTTGACGTGTCTAAATCGTCGACATTCAACTTTTCCACCAACCCTATTAAATTCATTTTGTGCATTAGGAGCTCTGGAAATATTTTGAATGAATAATAAAACAATTATTGAATTCGGCTTCCGTATGATATGATGAATTATGCAGATCTCGGAGGGTGTTCTCCGCCTCAGCCCTCGGTCTGCATAATTCTTCATATCATACTCTGCCTCATCCAATAATTGCTAATTGTTACGCACTTACAGCTTGAATAGTTCTGTCAAGTTCTTAAACATTTTTTCGGGTAGAAATGTAACAGCGTTGGAAGAAACACTGCTATAAAATGAGGGTTAACATCATTGTGATGACTAAAACACAATTACATGTTAAAATTGAAAATAAAACATTTTAAAAATCCAAATTAAAAAATGTACAAAAGTATTTGACTTTTTAATCTTTTTCAGGGTTAAAGTTAATAAAAAGTGCGCTTATCACATTCTTCTGTGTAGAAATGAAGTTATCGCGTTTGGGAAGAGGTTTAAGTATAACAGTAACAATAATAATTATAATTATTAAAGTAAATTATAATTATCTTCTAAAATTTCCCAGAATCCTTTGAGGGAATTTTTTTTAATAGCTTAATAACTTTGGCAGTTTAATACGGAGAAGAATGTCAGACCACCACAAGACATATGCCATGAAATATTCTCATGTCACAACTAGGTTAATGACGTCATCGATCACGTGACAATTTCTAACAAAAAACAAATAGCATATTTGAGGTTCTGTTTGTGCGGGACATTCAAACATTGCCAGGTGCCATCTTCAACTAAAAGTTTAAGGTGGCAATGCACATGAGAGACAAAGTCAGAAGGCTAGGCCGAGGGCTGTAGAATCTCGACGTTTTATCACACGGCAACGAAGCTTTGTAGGTAAGTAATTTTTAACATGAGAAATTTTTAAATGGTCAAACGACGGCGTGACGTCATCTGTCACGTGACCAGAGCTTTTTGAATATTTTACACCGTGTAAAAAGTGCATTTTCAGCATACATAGGCGAGTTTGAGTTGTGATTCTCTAGAAATCTTCATATTTTATCGCGTCTGGGTAATTTTACCTCCATTTTTTAAGCATAAGCAAACGAAAAAAGAGCCAGAAGTTTTGAAATTGCGTAAAACAACAGATATCGCAAGTTTAAATCGAAAAGGGGAGTGGCCTTTGAAAGTTTTGAAGAATCCCTTTTCAACGAAACTGTGTTTTTTTGCCGAAAGAAAAGTTCAACGTAAATTAATAAGCGAGAAATTAAAGCTCAAAGAATCAGTTTGTCCGCCATCTTGGATTTCTTCTCTCCGGGAAAGAGAGAGTCGACTTCGATAGACGTCGGTATAAATTCATAAATTTACAAATGGTTTGGTGTAAGACTTAACCTGAAAGAGCAACGAAGCCAAATACAAATAAGGGTTATGAGCACCATTCAAATAGCATGTTTTGCTAGGTTGAGAAATTGGGAAAATGCTTCAAAAGTGCCGACCGACTCTTTCCAACATAAAATAATTGCGTGCGACACTACCCCTCAATCCGATTAGCTACGATTCACTGCTTTTGTGCACTCGATGGTGGCTGAACTGAAAGGTCAAGTGTTGTTTTAAAATGTTGTTGTTGACAATGTCAACCTGAACATTGCTATAAGATGATTTTTCTCCAATGGAACACACCTTTAAAGATTCTATTTTCCTGTATTTAAACGTTTTAACAAGGGGAGTATCGAGTTTCGTTGAAGCTAGTTGATTGACCTTGAACGATCGAGACAGTGGTGATTTATAGCACAGTCACTCGAGTGACTGTGTTTATAGCGAAAGTATGCCTGATAAATTATCATCCTGGCAATGTCCGAGGTGCATTCAATTCCAAGCAAAGCTCACGCCGAAGATTTACCAAGTTTTATACGCCATGATTTTAATACGACTATCGACTGCTATTTTGGAGTAAAAGACATTCATTGCTGGTGCTCTCATAACCCACGGTAATAACATTAATGAAAAATATCAAGACCTAGCTAGAAAAATGTGGAATGTACGGGCAAAGGTAATTCCGATAGTGATGGGACTTAGGCCACTTGTTGTTGCTTGTCGTCTTTTAATGAGTTACTTTGTAATTACTTACAGCGACCATATATTTTTCATCGGCGCAAACACTCCGTCAGGTAAAACTGAAATGTTGCTTGCTGAAATATCTCTGTGAAATACGTTAAACGATGATAACATTTTTAGTGTTGCTGTACAGTAACACGCCCTTCCTTTTTTGCAGAAACTTGTCACGTGAGCAAAAGCTATTTTATTATTTGTAAAAAAAATTATCAATGATGTAAATTTTTAATGTAAATTTCATTTTTAATAATATTTTACTGTAAAGCGCCATGAGTCATGGATGTGGCGCTATATAAATATTTCATTATTTTTATTATCATTATTTATTAATGTAGTACAGTGCACCAAGCATTTCACCACATATAACTTGCAGTCTGTACGTTTCACTTACAGCCAGTCCAGATTCTTCAGGTTATTGAACACTCCCACTGGCAGTGATAGTATAGCATTGAAAGATAAATCACTGTATAAAGCATTCGAATATACATAAATACTAATTTTAAAGGTCGGAGACTGCAACTTTTAAAAGTGAGAAGGAAAGCAAGAAACTACAATCCTGCAGTATCTAAATGAACTGCCTCCCGATCTTGAAAAACTAACTCCTAAATTTCCCTTTAGTAAACCTGATACTGAGGAAGGGGCAAGGAAAATGGAGAGGAGGACTTTCCACTGTTGACAGAATAGTTTATTTTTTTTTATGAAAACGTGATGTGAGAGATAATTAACAATAAGACGGCAAGCGCGAGGTTTCTATCGGCTGATAGTTGGCGAGGGGCTTCGCCCCTCGCCAACTATCAAAAGCCGGTAGAAACCGAGAGCAAGCCTTCTAATTGTTATAACATAACCCAGCTGTCGATCTATTTAACACAGAATATATAGCTAGAGTTGATTATTTGAATGTTTTGTTGATAAAATTCCGCAAAAAAACTGAGCGCGCGCACCAAGAGCCGTCTAACAATCGATGGACGGCAACTGTGCAGCCAATCAGATAGCACTTTTTGTCAATAGACGGCAGCTGGGTTATGCTAACAACGTTTAGTCTTCGTATGTTGGACATCTTTTCCTGTAATTAATTTAGTGTTAAGCATCACACCACTGTGCTACTTAACAAGTCGACCACATTTTTCCATGGTCTACACTCTTATAGACCATAGAAATGACGTCAGAAAATGTTCAAAGTTTTGGACATTTCATGGCGTCATTTCTATGGTCTATTTACCTACTAGAAGATGGTTTTCCATGTTCTATAAGAAAATAATGCACGCTTGAGGTCTATAAAAGCTGCTAGTGGATGCCCGAGCCGTAGGCGAGGGCATTCAGCTGCTTTTCTAGACCTCAAAAGTGCATTATTTTCTTATAGGACATAGGAAAACCATCTTCTAGTGGGTTTAGAATATAGCATTAAAAAGAGCACAAAACTTACAAGACTCGCGGCCGCTTACGGCATTTACAAACGCACGCAACATCGGTAAAGTGAAAGTTTAGTTTATTCTTTTCTTTGGCGGCTCTTTATAAATGAACCAAGATACCATTTCATTCATATTTCCTATTTATAGTCCTTTCTTCAACTACCAAAAGATTCTCACAAAGCCGACAAATCTAGTTGAAATATTTACGCATTCAAGTTTGGTTAAGCGTAAGCTTAATTCAATTTAATTCAAATGAAAAATTTTCATGCCTTCGTTTCCCAGCAAGTTTTTCAAATTCGCCTCTAATTTCGATTTAAAAAGAACAAAAGTGGAGTGTTCTGTCTTCAGATTGTGGCTAAAAAAAGGTTTCTTACCTCAAAGCGTTTCTAGAGTCCTGCTTGTTTTGCTAAATAATTTCCAATCAATTTCGGGCAGTTCCCGGGAAAATAGTGGCGTACACAACTCCAAAGAAAAACAACAAATTTCAACGATTCTTTCTTCATCTGTCGCTTCCTTTGGCACTGTTGTACTTCCATTTAAGCAAGTAAAACGTTTCTGATAAAAACTTGCTGCTTTAAAGCATCATTTAAACAACAAAACAAGAGAATAGTGGCGAAGTTGTTCAGCGAAATTCGACAAACAATTCGCACATCCGGGGTACCGGGCTTTTATATAAAAAAATAATGCCCGCTAGAATTCCATCGCGCGTATACAGCGGCTATATTCTAAGAGTGTAGACCATGGAAAAATGTGGTTGATTTGTTTTATACCATAACAACTCGAACAAGTATTTATCAAAAGCGATGAGTGACCGTGAAGAAACTTTGCCGGTGGGACGTAAAGATTCCGGCCCGACGCGTAAAAACGACAATGATACAAAAGAATATGAACAAGAATTCAAAGAATAACAATTTTAATTACCTTTACCTCTCTCGTTGAGTGTGTGCCTATCGCTTGAAGCGAGCAAGATTATTTTTCTTTCTGAAGATCTTGTTAGCGCTCGTTCACTGAACATCGACAGTCCGCTGCCAGTTCGCTAGCACTTTTCTTCTCAGTTAGACCAAAAATTCGAAAGCCTAGTTAATTTTCTTTCGACAGATCACCTGAGTAGGAGTCCAATCCTGAATTCCGAAAACAAATACGCACTTGATTCAAACAAAACACGATAAAATTCGCTTTCTTTCATGGAGACCAAACTTACACATCTTTTAACCCGTGCGTGTGCGTGGCGTGATCTGACGTCACTTCATGGTCTATACTCTCATCAACCATAATTTTTGACCAATCAGCGCGCAAGAATTCTCTCGGTTATGGTATAAAAAAGAATCAGGAAACATTCGTGAAAAGATATTTTTTTTATTTTAGTTTAATACTGCAACTTTTGTTGAGAGGGGAGGCAAGAAATAATAACTCTGCCGCATCCCAAATAGAATACCTCCCAGAATATCAGCTCCCAGACGACGGTCGAATAGTATCCCATGATGCATTTCGTTTCATCTTAGATTATCTCTGCGTGCGTGACGTAATCAGTATTATTCAGCTCTCGCGAAGTGAGAAGAAGCGTTCGCCATGGCGTGTTTCCGAACTAGTTTTGATTCAAAAGCTGCTGCTTTCGAGGAAAACGACTTATTCTACGTTCACTGCGTTTCAAAGGAGAATTTCAGCGTCACATTGAAGGGCTTTACCTGTGTTTCGCTAGTATGCAGAGAAATACATGTTAGTTTTATCGAACAAATGGACGAACGTCGAAGAGTTCTCGTTTCTGTGACAGTCAAAAATTCGGCTATAGATGAGCTATTTGCTGGAGTAGGAAGCCCTATTCTAATCCGAATCGGTTTTCTTACACTCTTCTTACATCTCTATCGATCTCTAGTCCGCTTCGCAGCCGGCGGGCTTGTTCGGCGTGGTTCCGCTTGAGACATAATCTGTGAATACATATTTGAGCTTATTATTACGGTTATTTTTCACTAGTTGTAAACATTTCACTAATTTGAAGAGTACAGTTATAAAATTACTTTCGAAATTAGTCATTTTGAAATATGTTAATATAAATGGTAACGATGACAAAGCGCTCAGGAAAGAGCCCAGCGATTGTTGCCTAAAACAGACATCACACATGCTTCGCAGCACGCGGCGCTGGTTTTCGATCAAAATTTCAGTCATCTTTGATCGCTGGAAAGTCATTAAGATGCGGGTACTTCTCGGTACTTCTTTGCAAGTACAACAATACGGCCTTTATTATGCAAGGGTGAGACCCATATTTAGTAGATAGCCGAAGAATCTTGAATATTTATGACCTCGTCGCGGGTCAGTGAACACTTTGTGAAGGAAAGCTAATCAAAATAATCAAAATAAACGACGTTTTTTTTAACAAACCACGGCCATCGGACAATTTCGAATCAATAAAAGTATGTCAAACAACAAAATTATACAATTTTCTTGCTTTTGACTGGAACAAAAATACGAAATGTACCGTAGAGAAAGCGGCGTTATTTTGCGGTTGAATCCGCCATAACTTCGATATTGCGTAAAGTGCGCGGAGAATTGCACCATGGGATACTATTCGACCGTCGTCTGATTAGCTCCTTATATTTATTTATAATATATTTATATTTTTTTTATTTTTATATTTTACCTATTCCTTGCAGTGTTTTACTTACAGCCTTTCCAGAGATTTAAGGTTATTGAACACTCCTACGGGTAGTGATGTTATGGCATTGGAAGATAAATAACTGTATAAAGAATTAAAAAATGCATTAATGTTTATTTGAAAGGTATGGGACTGCAAATTTTACGGAGAAGGGAAGCAAGAAATAACAACCTTTCCTTTCATAAACCTATTACTTGAAATGTGTACGTTTTACTTACAGCCATTCCAGAGATTTTAGGTTATTGAACACTCCTACAGGTAGTGTTGTTATTGCATTGGAAGATAAATAACTGTATGAAACATTCAAATATGCATTAATGCTTATTTTGAAGCTCTGAGACTGCAACTTTTATTGAGAAAGGAAGCCAGAAATAGCAATCCTGCAGTATCTAAATGAACTGCTTCCTGAAAAACAAGCTCCTAGCTTTTCTTTTAGTAAACATTTTACTTGCAGTGTATACGTTTTACTTACAGCCACTTCAGATTCTCCAGGTCATTGAACACTCCTTCGGGCAGCGATGTTATGGCATTGGAAGATAAATTACTGTATAAAACATTCAAAAAAAAATTCATTAATGCTTGTTGTAAAAGGTAACTAAAACTTGCGCGCTAATGTCCCCCATTCGAAGGAACTTTTGAAACTTTTGAAAAAGGTTTTAACTCTATATATTCAATATTCAAGCATTTTGCGTTCTCAAGCGAAATATTGTGAGGCTTTTGTGGCATGGAACATACCATGAAGAAGTCAGGGGAGGGTTGCAATTTTGTCAAACTCCTGACCCCCCATCGGGTATCTGCAGTTTTTTCCTTATATAACGAAACGGATAACCAACACTATTTTGAAAAAAAAAACCTACCCCCTTGTACTAAATTAGGAGGTATGACTTCAAGGTATCTTAAAGGGTTCAAATTAATAAATTGTGTCTGAATATAGTAAACTTGGTTTTACATTTTTGCTTATTTCGCATACAGGGTTTGGTAATACTTTCCGCGTTTTGAAATTCACTATGTTAGAGTTCTAACGGATGACGAGAACAAACTTTTAGATGTATGTGAACAACTCTGAATTTGAAATGATATATATTTTACTTACAGATGTTTTAGGCTCGTTAGGTTGTAAAATATTCCCTCAGGAAGAGACGTAATAGCGTTCGATGATAAATCCCTGTACGTGTACAAAAGATTCACAATCGCACAACGTTACATTAAGTAGGAAGAAAACTTCTATGAGTATTTTACATAACAATTTAGTATTTTTCTCCCACGTACTGGATTCTATGTATTCGTATTTCAGTTGCTATATTAGAGCTTGGCTGATGACTTTAATAAGTTACCGTTGTGAATTGAATTGCTTCATTTAACTTAAGTCGTGTTTGAGCGCCAGGTTGTTAGGCGTCGGCATTCTATTCAAAAATAACTTTTGCTTTCAAATGCTCAAACAACGCCCCGACCCAGGTGGAAGATTTATTATAGCTGATATCAAGTCAAACCAACAAATCTTCCTACTTTTCGCTTTTCAAGTGAATTCCTCTACAGTCATAAAATCCAAGTCGAAAAATCTGCGTTCATTGTTGGGGCTCCTTCCCTTTTCCTAGCACTAACACTGACAACAGAACATACAGTTTCATAGCCCCAACACTTAACGAACATTTTTTTTTACTTACAGACTTTTCAGTTCAGAAAAGTGTATATACGTAATAACGTTCCGAGGGAAAAACCCGTGAAAAGGTTTCATAAGCAAGATAATTCTAATTCAATTATTAGATGAGGTTGAAAGAGAATTGTAAAGGCCGAGGTTAACGTTTACTGCTAAGGTCAAAGGTTGTCATGCGAAAACTGTATCCAATATTTCTTTTATATTCATCAAATCATATACCTGTGGCTTATGCTAAAAAACTTAAGGTACATGTAGTCAATAACCGCATTCTAATTCGGGATGAAAAGCTAAAGCAAATACTGAAATGATACTGTAAATTGGATTAAAACAACACTACTGCATATAAATAGATAAATGGCTGTTTTTTTTTTTCAACAAAATAATTTACTTACATAATAATACTTGATAGTACTACGCATTTGATAAGTTCATCAAGTGGCGCCATATTTCCCTTACAATAAAGTTTATTACCATATTCTTGACTCGAATAAGTTTTGCAAGAACAATCTGAAAATAAAATAATAATAATAATAATAATAATAATAATAATAATAACAATAACAGCTATAATAATAATAATAATAATAATAATAACAATAATAAGCAGAAGAAGAAGAAGAAGAAGAAGAAGAAGAATAGAGGAAATAAATGACCTTAAAGCTTACCGCACTTGCACAATGAACTTTCAGTTCGCATTTCTATGGAGTTTGTATGTTGAGTCCGTATTTTATTCCCATTCTGCAGTTCAAAGCCCTTGTTTGTTTGTTTTTTTTACCTTTGTTTGTTACACCGAATCCATAGTCCGCAGCCCGAGTTTTTTACTGACCGATACAAGATTGCGCACAAGTACCGAGAAATACTTATATTTTTAATATTTCACGTCACTCTACCCGTCACTATTTACGGTGTGTCGTTGAGACCTCAGCCTCAGTTTTGTGAAATTGATAGAGCTAGCATATTGACGTCAGCTTTTCATGTTTCTGTCCTGTTATTGATCATTAATTTCGTCATAACATTGTCAAAAAAAGTTGTGGATATACGGGAGGAAGTCAAGTGGATCGGCAGACGTCTTTAAAAAGGTTATGATGAAGTTCATTGTTAAGTGCTGTTCTTGTAACTCTGGTGCAGCATTTTCACACAGTAATTAAAACCAAAAGACCGAAAAGCAAGGACGACAAAACTTTGACTTGACTCGAGCTTGACTCGAGACTCGAACTTGACTTGGGCTCGAACTAGCTTTCGGTTGCAAAATGTCTTACCGTTGAAGATAACTAAGAAGTTTTTCACGTCCGTTCCATGTTTGTTAGTGGCTACGCAAGTGTAGTTTCCTTCCTCATATAACTGGATAGTTGCTGTGTTTGTGGTGTTTATCAGAGTGGTAGATTTCCTTATTATTGCTGTGTATATAGGAGGACTTCCAGTGGTCGAACACGTGAGTCTGAAGTAAGGTAGCGATCGCACAACGGAAGCAGGAGATGTTATCCTGGGTAAAACTATTAAGATAATAATTGAGAGATGTTGTTGTACATGTTAACAGATCAGATTTTGTGAAATATGTCATGGTATCGACATCCCATTTAAATCGTTTTTAAATGATGCCAATGTTAACAGTCAACTTTCTGTATTCTATAATAAAAATTTTTACGCCGATGTCAATTTGAGGGAGGAACACACATCTTGATATGGGAACAAACAACAGTCCAACAGACAGACGACCCAAGACAGACGGAAAGACACTGAGAACGACAGACGAACAACAGACAGACAGACAGACAGACAGAGGGACAGATATGAGGTCACATAGGTTGAAAGGGGGACGAGCGGACAGCTCTACCGACTAATGGATGGGTAAATCGGCAACTCAATTTCGAACTTTGCGACTGATAAAGGGGTCATTCTCAAAACGTTTCGCAAAACTAGACGACAACTTAGCACTTTTAAAGAAAAACTGTTTTGTAGTACAACTACACAGCCTTTTTTTATTTTTCTTCATCAACTCTATTTTATGTAGGTTTTCCTTCAAGGATTGGTAGAAAGCACTTAGTGGAAACTAGCGTAAAGATGTCGAAGTGATGCAAGCGAATCAGAATTGAACGGTAACGGTACCAGAGTCAATGAAATTTTTCTACGACACTTACAATAACTAAAGTATTGTAGGTTTATATAGGCTAGTCTGGTTTGTCAGGTAGTCAGTGTCATGTGTTGTACTTACCGTTTGGGACAAAATTCAGAAATAGCAGGAATCCTCTTTTTTGGTAACTGTAGTCTGAGTGAAATGTTATCAATGCCAAGCCTTCTGTCACGAGAACGTGTCGTCCAGTCTTCTGACCACAATACACACCAAATGTTTCGTTCTTTGCATTTGTTATCTTTAAATAGTCACACCTAAAAGGAAAAAAAGGTATTTGTTATGATTTTTGCGCGCACACCACATGGTCACATTACGCGACGATTGTTTAAAACAATGTTTACTTAAGAGGGCGTCTCAGAAACACCCACACAATTCGCGTAATTTGCCTAACTCTCGGACTACCGAGGTAAGACAAAACAGATTGGATGATCTGCCGCGAGCCAAAAATTTTCCCCTGTCCCCCCCCGCCCGAAAAAAAAATAGGCACCACACGTAAATTTCTTCGCACACAGCCGCTTATCACTGCTCAAACCAATCACTCCCCCGATGAGTGACCCCCGCCATGGACCACCTCCCCAGCCCCTCCGTCAAGCCCGACCGCGCCGCCCCCCCGCGCCTACCTCCCCCCGGCCCCGCCCCAGGCCGCCCCGCCGAGTGGCGCCCGGCGACCGGGCGGCCCCACCCCGGGAGACGCTGCCGCGGGCCGCCGCCGTGCCGCCGACGAGAGGCGAGCGCCCCGCGGGGGCGGCCCGGAGGGCGGGCGTGGCCGCCCGGGGGGCGCGCGCCCCGGGGCCCCCCCCCCCCCCCGAGGCGGGGAGTGGGGCTGGGGGGGGGGGGGGGGGGGGGGGGGGGGGCGAGGGGGGCGGGGAGGACCGCGAGGGTGGGGGGGGGAGGAGAAGGGAGGGGGGGGGCCCGCGGACAGAGGGCGGAGGGGGCCTGAAAGACGCCCTCTTAAATACGAAGTTTTCTACATCAAACCTTGTCATGTCAGATAGTGGAATCTGACAAGGAAAACATAAACCAAAGTTTACCAAAAATTATTGATGATTGAAAAGAGCTCCCAAAGCAGTCAATCAGCAATTGAAGAAGTTTAAGCACTCTATCCGACAAGTGGGATAGCACTCGTAAAGACTACAAATGGCAAGTTTTCTGTAAACGAGCTGAGAATGATGCGTTTTATTAGAATATTGGAAGCATTTCATAAAAAAAGACTATAACCTCCGAGAAATGATAGACACAAAAAGAGAACGTATTGACACAAAGGGGTTTGAGTTGAGGGAGGCCTTGAAACTGGCAATAAATAAGCGAGAATTTCTTCTTGATAAACCATTTAGAGAACAGCAGCTGCCAAAAGAGTTTTTTTATGTTTATGCTTTCGTCTTTTCCGTACATCGGAGCGCCAAAAACGCATTTTACTTGTCAGCAGAAACGTCGCAATTCTTGATGCAAACCTTGAGCCGTCCACTATACCTTTGCAGGCCTTCATTTCGCCATTGTGCCTGTTTAACGATCAGTGGGGATTCTGCGTTTTGCATTTAAGTCAACTGTTGGGTTGACAGCGTGTTTCGGCGTGGAAAAAGGTTCTTTTTCTGACACCATGTAGGAACAAGCGGTCCAAGATGGCTGACAACTCCAATTGTTTTTATACCATGTGCTCAGTAACGTGACATGTATCAATTATAACTGACTTGGGAAGGGAGAATGAATTGATACATTTTATGTCACAGTATTTACAAGGGGGATTTACAAGTGAGAATTTATGTCAGCTGCAAAAGATGAGAAGAAGTCGTGCTGTTACTTACAAGCATGAAGGACCATCCTCCATTTCAAAATCGTTGAAATCAATTTTCATTTCCATGCCACGTGGAATATTAACCGAATAAACGCAGTGCATACTATTAGGATAGTTATTTGGATACCCAGGACTTTTCAGGGAGTTGTTCACCACTGTACCACATTCTGATAATTAAGAGCACATGGGTATTTGTTATTTCTTTAAAGATTGCAAATTTAACAACTGTCAAAAACTTCATACTTCATATATGTTTGCATCTAGCTGCTTTATCAATGCCTACCCCCACCCCCCCCCCCCCCCCACCGCGCGCGCCCTATTTTTTTAACGTGGCTATCGAATAAGGTGTAAACTGTTAGACACATTAGAGGCATGCTATAGTATATGGAAGTTCAAGCAAAAACATCAAAGCGGAGCTTCTGCGCGCGTCGGAAAGAAAATATGGTAAACACAGACCAGCTGAAATTTTTTTTTGATTGTCTCGTGATTTTCCTTCCGTTCATTCGTACGTAGATACGTCCATTAGTGCATAAGTACCCTGAGGACGTACGAGTTTCTGCATGATCAATCACTAATATATAATTTGAATTTGAATTTTTATGAATGTATTAAAGCCTCACACGTGTAAATTTGGTGGCATGTACTTATTTATTCTTTCCAAAAATGTGGCTTTCGTTTCTAGTTAAGCTTTCACCAATAGCTTAACAGATAAATTTCATTTTTATCTGTCACATGGTCGCGTTTTGTATAACTTTGAAACGACCAAATGTTGTTAACGTTCTAATAAAACTAATGAAAAATTCTCGAATCTGATTGGCTGAGGTAGTGTAACAGGCTTGCTGTAACAAGTACATCGGAGAGACGTCACAAAGTGCTTAAACTCACGTGAGAGAACATCTCAATGCTTTGGGACGGCAGGAAGATAGTTCTGTGATGTGGAGGCAATCTTGTGACAGGCATGAAGGAAACGTTCCAAACTTCGCAATGAATGTAACGGGAACTTTTTGTGACGACGCTATGCTGAGGCAGGTCACTGAGTCGGTTATCATTAATTAAATTGACAAGGAGAAGCTAATTAACTCCAAAAATGGTGGAATTATGTCCACCTCTCAAGGACTGTTGTCACGTTGTACCAAACTGAAAAACTCTTGTTTCCGAGTCTTTTTTACAAATAATAAGGATCTGGTGACGAGTAGTTATTTTTCGTGTGCTGCATGACGTATTTTTATATTCAAATATTGTATGGCGACCAACTGACGAGGTCTTAGACGAAACCGGTTTTATAAATCGCATATGTAAATCAGTGTGTAGAAAGTAAATGTAAATTAAGTTTTTCCAAATTAAGATGATGATTGGCTTACAGAAACGCAGCTTTTATTGAATTCGATGCAGAAATGAGATAATTTAGTGCAAAAATAAAGAGATTCAGTGCAAAAAAGACAAACAAACAAAACACTTGATTGGTTTATAAACAAAGGCACCCACAGAGAGCCAATCAAACGCTTCCACGCGATTGAATGGCGCGAAGTTTGGATCTGCTTTGAGTTGCGGGTAAAAAAAAATGGCTGGCGTTTTGAGCACAGTAGAGGACCTGAAAACAGCTCTTAACACCACAACCGACTGAAAGCACTGGTTTTTGGTTCCCTTTTCGACGAAAACGAAACTACGACCCGACTGAGTTTCACGCTTTGCTAGAGAGAATTTATTCAGTACGCTGAATTAAAAAAACAAGCACATTGGCGAAGATTATGGACCAGATAGCCTCAAAATGACTGCATCGCTTAATAGACACTGTACTCAGAGAACAGAACCTATAGGCTTTCTATTGTATGAGACAGAGAATTGTTGTTAGGGGAACAAAACATCTTCACTTAGCTGGCCGTCAAAAGTGCCCAAGTAAAAATCGACAAGTATTAGAAGCAGAAGAAAATTTCTGGAAGAAATTAAACCCAAAATCTTTTATTCAGACAATTCGTTGAACTGTTTAGCCAGATGTTTCGGCTTTAAATATTTTTAAAATACCGTATTTCTTCGATTAAACGCTTCCCTCGAATAAACGTTATTTTATTCGTAGTATAGACTCAAAAATCAAATGCAGTAACTATCCAGTTTAAGCAAGCCTAAAATAATTATTTTCCTTTATTGTAACAATGTTTTAAGATATTGAAAATGACTTTTGAGACAAGCAGTACAACATGTTCCGGTTTTTGAAGGTTCAGATGTTGAGTTACCATGCTACTGTTTTCAAGAAATAAATCGAATTTAAAATAAACGCCGCCCTCGTATAAACGCCACCCTCGAATAAACGCCGCACTGGAATCGCGAAAAAATTAATAAACGCCGCGGCCTTTATTCCAATTAATACGGTATTGAGAGACCTGTATGTTGTTAGGGCTTTGACCTTGTTTTAACTGAACGCGCGTGTTGATATAATTTTGCCGAGTTTGCATAAATTGTTTTTGTATAAGATTTGCGCATGTTGCTTTCTTGCAATTTTTTCATGAATATGTAATCACACGATTTTGAGTTTAACTTTGGATAAATAAGTACTCGTAAATTAAAGTTTTCAAGACTACAAATTTCACTCGCCCTACGGGGCTCGTGCAATTTTATTAGCCTTTGAAAATTTACTTGTGCTTATTTTTCCCAAATTGTACACGAAATCATGTGATTACCTATACTTAAATTGTATATAGACTGGATAGTGTGGACGTTTCAGTTTGATGGTTGGAAAAGGCGACAGGATTTGACCCGCGGTGTTCACTGAGTTAAATTTATGAAATGACTGAAATGCGAGGAAAGCGAGCAAGACGGCGTTTTCTTCCAAAATACTTCTTACATCTTTTAATTGGTCGATATTCCTAGAATTTTAGCCTGTGAACAGCCTCTCCGGTTCAGGATGGGGCGAAAGAAAAGCAGGAAGAAAAATGAGGGGGAAGGGGAAAAGGCGGGGAGAGGAGGAGAGCCTAATGACAAAGGATTGAAGCCCCCATTCTGCCCCCTTTTGATAAACCTGTCATTAATATGCCAACAACCTGAATGCATTGGAATGTAATTAATGAATGTAATCTTCTACCTCATCTGGCGTCGGAAAAATTGAGCTGTCAATGAGAACTATCAACAAACAGTGATCTGACAAATCAGAGGTTTCACCAGAATTTCGTGCACGGTTGGTGCTTGGAACGACGGCAAAAAAACCTTTGTCAGCAGGCTCCCTCGTGTATTTTTTCTTTTTCGCCCTATCCAAGTTTGAAGCCTGTTCGCAGGCTTTGAAATAGGATTACTGGAAGTTCCGAAAATTTGCGTTGTTTAAAGTTATACTTCTTGTCCAAGTCAACTAGTTACCTTGGACTAAATTGTTTACTCGCTGAATTAAAGGACAAGAAAAACAGGCAAATAACAAATTTTATTGAATTGCTTAGCCCAATTTTTTGACAGAAATAGTTCTTCACCCTCGGAAGAAAACTGTATCGGCCGGTTTTTGGATCTTTCCGTGAATTTTTTGGCTGCTTTTCGCATTTGTTCAACCACTTTTGTCATATATGTACATGTACAGACTTTTCTAACTGAGTTAAATCGAGTAAATTAAGCCGATATTTGATTTCTTTACTGCAAGCTTATCTTTTTGACCGTCAGTTGATTTCCTTTTTTCAGGCGTTGTTGATTTAATTTTCCCGCGAGTTGTATTGTTTTACCATGAAATTATGTTCAATTGCCGTGAGTTGATTTTGTTTTACCGTGAATTGATTCCGTTTTATCAGGAGTTGATTCTCTTTTTACAGAGAATTAAAATTATTTTACGGCGTTGATGTTTTTTTGTCGTGAGTTGATGATCTCCTGACGGGTGAGTTGACAGGTTTTGCTTGTTACCAAGGGTTACAGTACTGCATACGGCACGTTGCAATCAAGATTTGAGACAAACAGACCGAAACAATATATGAACAACATGGGAACAAGAGAATGTTATGGATATAAAGTTTGAAGTCCATAAACGGCAACGCCTGGACCTCGAATAAACGCCGGGACCTCGATCAAACGTCCCCGGCGTTTATTTAAAAATTAGCAGTTTTGACCCGGCGTTTAAACGAGGCCGGCGTTTAATCGGGGTCCGGCGTTTAATCGAGAAAATACCGTGACGGTATTTTTTTAATTGCTGTGAGCCTAATTTGTCCTTCTTCAAGAAAATACGTTGTGTCGTGAGCATTTTTTGCGGTGCCGTAGGATATTGATGGTTGTAAAGTCCATTTGAAAAATAAAATCACGAGCGAGCTCCGCTTTGAGGCTTGTCTTAATCATTAATTAAATATTACATACCAGCCGGTGGTTGCGTATCATTCCCTGCCAAGATAAAAGCACAATTATTGATATTTTTGCAAAGTTTTAAAAATTTTAAGTCAAACTTGTTTGCAGTCAAACTCAGTCATACGCAACCTTTTAATTTTGAATCAAAAGCAGTCGCGATAGGCTTCCATCAATCTAATTTATTACGACGTCATATAGAAGGCGTTCCCTTTTACCCCGTAGGTCAAAATATAATCTCGAGGTCAGTCAACAAAAGAGTTGCAAAATATTCTCAAGTAGATTTGCTCTGGCGAGACAAATATCTACTATCATTAAAAAGCTAGCAATGGTATATTGCAATTCCAGCGTTTTGATTGGTTTATAGACAATGGTATATGGGCTCATATACCGTTGACCACAAATATAGTAGCCGAAACGCGTCAACAAAAACAGCTGGGAAGCTCAAATATTGCAGTTCTTTGGGCGTTTTTAATGAAACAATTATTTCACTCGCGCTTGTTGGATATGAGGTCGTTATAGCCAACTCGGCGCTACACGCCTCGTTGGCTATCTACCATCTCAAATCCAACGCGCGCTCGTAGAATAATTGTTAAGTATTTACGAGAAGTCGATGATGTAACACGAGCACCTAATGCTCGGTTGATATTTGCTCAGAAACTCGAAAGTGCATGTTTCTTCAAGAAAATCGGACTCCACGGACACTAACATATACGACCGGGCAAGCTAGAAGGCTTAATCAACTTCTGAAACATGCTACAGGAGCAGATAAAGAAATGAGGTGGAATAATTCTTCTGTGCTACCTGAGGTAGCGCAGATGAATATGTTATGTACAAGGATGAAATTCAGCAGCGCACAGAGTATGAAACAGGAAGACGAAAAGGTATGTCTTCGACAATCGGTTCGTGAAGAAAATGGGCTCATCAAGAACAATGCAACGTACGGCTTATTTGTTCTATTTGTAAAGGATACTGATAATTGTATTCACCTCAGGTACGGGGTGCAAGACAAAAAATATAATTTGACATTGCAAGTACAGCCCTATATTATTGTTCGATCGTTGTTATTCAATTATTCGCAAATTTAAACATTTGTGTGATACAATAGTATGCAAGGAAAACATTGGAGCTCCCTTTTTATGCGATGAGAGCTTTGCCATGAGCAAATGTAAGGGCGAGATTTTAGTGCGATGAGAGAAATTGGTCAATTTACTGAGGAAGCATCGCTGAAAAGTTTTCTCGTCTTTGGCAGATTTGTCTTGAAATAGCAATTGTTCTCATGGAAATACGACATTGTGTACAGTCTTGAATTGTGGAATAAGACAAATATAGCACCTGACTTACAATGAAAAGGCATATGCTTTGTTTTCACCCAATTCCTGAGATCATTACAACTGTCAGTGTCCTATTTCAACAACGAACACCAACACAAAGTGTTCTTGTCAAGCCCATTGCCTTCACGAATCGACTGATCGACGGCATTTTTTTATGTTCCATGATTTCAATCTCTGTTGATAAATTCGAGTTTTCATATACTTTTGGATGTTGCCAATAATAATCCAGCTCATTTCTTTATCTGCTTCTCATATTAATGATCGGTTAAGCTTACTTCCAGAAATTGAACATGCAGCTTTCTAGCTTACCCGGAATCCAAGGAGTGCATATTTCTGAAGAGACCGCCAATTTTCAATGCAAATATCACCTCACTTTAAAGGATTATCGACTTCTAGTAAATATTTGTAAACACATGACTCGCCAGAGCAAATCAACGTAACATGTTTCCGCTATTCTTTGTTCGACCTGCCTGGAGATTGAATTTGACCACCGTGATAAAGGCAAACGACTCACATTCAATAGGGTCATAATAAGTTTTTATTGACTTGCTAGTTGCTAGTTGACGGTGATAAAGTCATTGCCTCGTAAGGAGAAAAGACAACATCATGAATCTAAGTAAGCCCGCCTAAATAACCAAAAGAATATTAATGGCATATTAGATGCTGTACCTACCAAGTGGAACCAAGGTGAAAAATAACTGAAATCCTCTTTTTTCCAAAAATAAGTCTGAATGGAATTTTATGACTGCGGACGCTCCAGTAACTAGAACAGCTTTTCCAATCCAGCGACGACAGAACATACCAAATGACTGACCTTTGTCGTTAGTTATCTTCACATAGTCATCCCTACAAAGAAACATATATTATAATTAACATCCTTATCAATTATTCCGTAGGCAAACTATAATTTCTTGACAAAGGATTTGATGGTTTAGGTGGAAAAAAAGGAAGAAACATGCTATCCTGCCGTTTACTCACACAGACACACTTGCGCACTTCTTTGAATAGGTAATAGTATGTAACAAGCTTATTCATTAGGCCATTGACCGAAGTCGTATTAGGCTTGTTGAGGCGGTTTTAACTCTACTCCATGATTTTTTAATAAGAAGCTGATGCGTCCGGTTTTGCAGTTTCTTACCCGCAGACCAAGGAATTCCAATGATACCCAACGTCGAAATCACGAAAGTCGATTTTCATTGCCTTGCCATCTGCAATTGGAACTATGTAACTACAGTCCATATTGCTTGGGTAGTTGCTTGGATAGCCAGGACTTGTAAGTGTGTTGCTTACCACTGAGCCACATCCTGTTAAGAAGAAAGTATACTTCTTAAAATTCTCTAAGCCATTAAATATATGTTATTCATCAGCCGGGAAGTCCGTATAGGGAAAAACTGTGCCCGGGGTCTTGGATACCAAGACCTCGGGTTCCAAGACCGAGGGCACATTTTTTCCCAATACGGACCGACCTAGGCTCTGCGTTGATTCCCAGCATAATTTCTTTGTGATAAACAGTGCGAAAGTGAAACTGAATGAAATGCGTAGTTTGGACGTACGGCACAATATTGCGAGAATTATTTTGGCTGTTTTTAATTAACGAATCTCATTTTCTTAAATGATGGCAACTAGTGTTTTGTTTTGGCAAAAAGTGGCCGATAAAAAGAGAGTTTTTACTCAAAATTGAAGCTTAAAACCGGCGCAGCTTATCGTAATGGCGTGAAAATGATTGCGAAATGCTCTTGTAAACAACCACAAACTCAACAAACTATGACTCTAGAACTTGATTTTGTCGATAAAGAAATGGATACTCGCTTGAAGAGCTTCAAGACCTTTAATTCCACTTCTACTAGGGGCCGGCCGGCGGGGGGCGGGGGAGGGCGGGGGGGGGCGGCGAGGGGGGAGGGGGCGGGGGGGGGGGGGGGGGGGGGGGAGGCCCGGAGACGGAAGACCGGGAAACAGGGGGAGGAGGGGGGGGAGGGGGGGGGGGGGGAACGCCACGGCCCACGGGCGCGGGGGACGAGGGAGGCGGGGGGGGAGGGCGGGGGGGGGGGGGGCGCCCGGGGGGGCGAGGGGGGGGGACCGTTCTGTCATTATCGATAGTTGGTGGGCGGCTATTTCGATTTTGCAGAGCAAATCTTTCATGTGCTCGTTCGTTCGTTCTCACACTGACTCGTTTCGCTTGCTCGAGTGGGACAAAATCCACGCATCCTTTGTCTCTTCTTTGGCATTGCCGGTTGATTAAACTAATTCGTTCAGGATACCCTTTCGTTAATCTGGTATATCACTGCAACAGCTAATAATGCGACTGGATGGCGTTTCTAATAACTTTTTAATTGTATATCGTACCATCGTCGGTGAAAGAAATGAGTGAACAGGAAAGAGAGTACCGCCCCTGCTTAGACGTCACAAAAGCGCTGGACCCATTCCTTTCAGATCACGGCCATGAAACGACATGGCGGCGGTTTTAGCGCTATTTTCGAGACTTCGTCGGGGCAGAGACAATCAAGGATTTAACCAAATCTAAAAAAAAATTGTGCTTCGAATTATAAGGAGACTTATTTAAGGTGCACTTTAAGTTAGTGCGTGTTTGTCTTTTGTCAAGTAAACTTCTGTTTACCCTTTCAATGCTTCGAAACGATTTTTACCGGTACAGCCTCGTAGCAAGAAAAAAGAGAAGCAAGGGAAATTTTTTGATCTGTCGGAATCTATGCTTGAAAAGTTTCGCGCTGTCTGTTTCCTTCTTGTTCTACACATAAAGGGGCATTGTTTTTGAATAAAATAGGGATAGGTTTAATACTGAGATGAGGTCGGGGAGGGGAAGTCCAAATTAATATGGAAGGGAAACCAACAGGGAAATTACTATTCCGGAAATCCACTACCAGGTTCCATTGGTCTTTATACAACTACTGAATTAAGTGGGATACTCGCATGCACCGCACAGCTGCCATGGACACACTGTTCCGTGTACCTAACCTAACCCTAACCGCCCCCTCCCCCGCTCCCGCCTCTCCGCCCACTGAAAGTTGGCCTGCAGGTTTTCATGAACAGAACTGGAAGATGACGAAAAAAGAACGAGAAAGAGATTGTGTGGGGCGTGTGAAGTGTCCCTATACTATATTTTTTTTGAGTCTGCGCGAATATTGACTATAAAATGAAATGTTTCCCAAATAACATTTAGAAGAGTTGGCGTTAAAACAACATAATTTAAAAATATCTGTATTCACCTTGTAAAGCGAGAGAGCAGCTCTTTTCATTCCACATTGAGGCTAACAGTAAGAAAAGTATTTTTATGACGCAGAAGGGCTTGGCGTCCATAATCGCACTCATGGTTCCAACTTCAAAAAAGGCTCGCTATCCGTCCTGTTGAAGCAGAAGATTAGAAAAGTAAAACATTAAGCAGTTATGGAAATAAGGGATGGTTTATTTTGCAGCTTGAAGAATTAGCTAGACAGCGGGGTTGTGTAATAAGCATTTATGTACTAAGATAGTTATGTAGGCAATGATCATCCCCCGAGTCTTACGGTTTACTACTATTTTACTAACGTGTCACTTTAAATACAGTGAGTAAAATACACGTAAAAATCGCTTGTATGTACATGCAAATTTTGGTTAGAATATGAGTAAAAGATTTTTAATTTTTTTAAATATGAGACGCTTAAAATAAAATGCAAAATGTCAGCAAAACGTCTTTGTTTACTAGCTCGGATATAAGCAGAAGGGATTATCTTACAGAATTTGTGTAGCATCATTTGACGTAGGCTCAAGTCTTGCTCAAACAGTTTTCGTCTGGCACAAAATAACCATAAGTATAATCTGTCCTCTTTCTATTTAATTTCTTATCACCAGTTGTTCCAAAACTGTTAATAAGACTCTAATAACAATGCTGAATTGGCGATGAGTTGTATTGAAATTCCATCTGTTAAACAATATAGTTAAGTCTCTCTAATCTCCCTAAGGCTGACCACGATAGAGCTATAGCAAGGCAAAAGTAAGGAGGAAAGAGTAAAGAGTCTATGTTCAAGGATACCATGTTGAATGTTTAACAGGGATAGTTTTCAATAATGTAAGGTTGGAATCGTTAAATTTTCAAAGACCTTCAGTTTACTTGGAGCATGGTCAATAAAGAGAAATGTAATGAAGCCCGGCAAAGCTCTTTGTTCAATGTCTTTGTTCGCTTTTGTGGCCTCGAACGTAAACAAAGCACAATAGGTTTTCAGATGTGTCGGAGCGGCGGTTACGTAATCCAACCAACTGAAAGTGTGTGAGTCCGAAAAAAAGACGGTTCTCGGTTGTGGACCTTCCAACACAAATTTAGGGATATTGTTTGCTTCTGTCAAGTTTGCCGAGCTTCATAACCATTACTACGCTTGGAGTTATTAACTTGCAAAGAACAATTTAACACAACTGTTTTGAAAACCAGCAATGATACCCAGACCTATTTAGACTACTGATCGCCGGGGAACCGACATTGAATTTTATTGTCAAGGTTTTATTTCGCTGAGGAATCACCCGTCTGACGTGAATTGCACGGCATGAAATCGCAAATTTAGGCATTTTAATCTACACTCTTTTTTTTTATAAAAATCTATTTCATAAGAATATCGACGCTGAAATTTGCGAAATTTTAAGAATATTTAAGAATAAATCCGACGGTGAGATTTTGGAAAAATATAATAATATAGTTTTGTGTGCTGAAAATCGGTAAATATAATACAATTATACGTGCGAAAATGTCACGGGCTATAATATAAGAATATTAACAAGAATATTATCAGAAAAATATGAATATTCAGCCTGATTCGGGAAAACAGTATTCTTATAGAAAATTAAAAATGGGGGTCACCTAGATCGTTTTTGATTTATAAGCACTAAAGGCGTGTATAAAGGTTTTGTTTAACAGGTTATATGGTTGCTATGGCGACAAGTGACGTCATGAAAATGACCATAATTTGTTCAGAAATGATTGGACATTCGTTTGATATCATTATTGTAGCAGCAACTGATAAAGATTTGTAATACTGACCCATGAGACTGCCTAGGCAACGGTTTCGAGTTATTGCTGACAGTTTTGGCAGTATGCCAAGATTCTAACGTTCTTCGAACGCGATTCTCCATTTTCCGGGTTTGAAAGCATCAAATAAAGTTCAGACAACCTTAAGATCTCCAGTGTAATGTTATAATTATATAAAATCCCGTGCTCAGATTGTCCTTGAAATTATGAAGGCGAAACTGGAAGATGCTTTAAAGTAGTAGCCATCGGTTTTTGATCTACAAAAATTTTAAACTTGGGAAAATGGGAATTTGTTTGACCAAAGGGGTGCTCATATATTTACTTGTTATAATATTTTTTTGCGGAATGGATATTTCTCAGTCTGATAGATACCTGAACTTACTTAGGCAGACATTGCTTAAAAACTGAAAAAAAAAAATTGAAATGTCGACATTTTAGCGAGCCTTGGCAAATGAATTTGTTTCTGATCATTCCGACGTCAAGTTATAATGAATAAATGTTGAATAAGTTATGTCGAATAAAAGTCAAGTTATGTTGAATAAATGTTATGTGGAATATTATTATTAATAAATAAAAACGTTGCCCGCTTCTTGTTTTAGGCCCACACTAATCCTGGTAAATTTGAAAAGGCATCTGTGTTCCTCTGGATAGTTAAACCGTTAACACTGAAACGGCGTTTTCGATCACCGCAGACGGAGCTTTTCGAAAACGGTCTCCAAAGTGGAGAAATTTGAAAACACCGGCTAGGTGGTGTAGTGTGGACAGCCGAAATCGGAACTTTTCGAAAACGTTTACGTTAAATGACCACGTGCGTTATAAATCTTGGAACATTTCTTTCACCGTCCCTGGCGTGAAACCACTTTATTTCAGCATCCAGTAAATTTTTGACTTTTCTTTTGGAACTGATCGCTGTTTTAAAATTTTCAGCTGAAGATAGATTTAAAATCTCCGGATTAAAGTAAGATCGAAATTGCTACTTTTTTGATCGAGGTTATCCTCAGCGTCAACAAATCTGCATTAAATTCCCTTACGAATTTAGCCCGGGTTCCAGTAATAATGCACGTATGCTCCGCCATTCGCCTAGGGCCGATGCCTAGTTTCGATTTCAAATTTTTCTAAATTAGTGTGGGCAATGAAAATATTGAAAACGATACGAAAACGATCATAGTGTGGACGGAAAACATTTTATCCGTTTTCCGAACGAAAACTCATTTTCAAATTTATCCGGATTAGTGTGGAAGGGGCCTTTATGTCAATCCTCCTTAAGTTAATAGGCCATTTCCAAGTTACCCTTTGCCCCTGTTTAAAAAACGAGTCTACGTCCGAAACCATTCAAATGAAAATGGGTTTGATTTGCATGAAAATCGACCTGTAGGTGAAACTCGTTTTCGTATGAATGGTTTCGCGCGTAGACTCGTTTTGAAACAGAGGTAAAGGGTAACTCGGAAATGGCCTATTAGATTCTCCTTCAAAAAAGGGCGTGGGTTATGGCCACGGTACACTACCTACCTATCCTTTAAGCAGTCTTTACGCGTTGTCTGTTTTTGCTCCTCTCTAAAAAACGCGGAATGCATCCGTTAAGAAAAGGGTATTATTTATAGTTATTTACGTAGTAGATTAAATGCGCAAGTTCGCGATTTCATGCTGTGCAATTCACTTCAGAGGGAAAATTTATCAGCGGAAGAGAACCTTGACAATACAATTAAAAGCTGGTTCCCTGGCGATCAGTAGTCTAAATAGGTCTGGGCATCATTGCCAGTTTTCAAAACGGTTGTGTATAATTGTTCTTTGCAAGTTAATATATCCTTGTTGACTAATGTTGAGCGAGGAAAATCAAATTTTAAGAGCGGAAACAGAAACCTATTCCTGAACACAGACTTTTCCTCCTTACTTACAGCCCTGTAAAAAATCTCTTCTGTTTATAGCCGAGCAAGTTAAACAAAATGTTTCACTAAAACCTCTCATTTTATTCTCAATTGTCTCGTATTTCGACAAAATAACCTGAAAATATTTCACACATAATATTTAACGTTCTACCGACATCAGTAAATCCTAGCCAAGTTTTACACGAAAATAAACGCACCTATATTTACCTATATTTTTCTTCATCACAACAGGGGGCTAGTTAAATAATAACTTTGACACTATAATTTAAAGCCGGTTCCCTAGTGATCATTAGTCAAAATTGCTTAAGATATCACTTCTTGTTTTCAGAACAGTTGTGTTTCATTGTTCTTCGAAAAGTTAAATAACTCAGTTCAAACGTAGTTAAGAGAGGAAAATGGTTATGAAACACGAAAACTTGACAAAAGCACAAACGATCCCAACATTTATCTTGAAAGGTCCACACAACCATGCACAATCTTTTGTTTTGGACTCAAACACTTTCAGTTGGTTGTACCACGTAACAGCCGCTCCGATACGTCTGAAAACCTATTGTGTTTTGTTTACGTTCAAGTCCACAAAAGCGAACAAAAGCATAAGTTTGCCGGGCTTCGTAACATTTCTCTTTATTTACCATGCCCCAAGTTAACTAAAGTTCTTCGCAAATTAAACGACTCAGGCCTTGCATTATAGCGAAGAAATTCAAATTTTAATAACAGAGGCAAAAACCCATTCCTGTTTAAACAGTCGCCAAGTTAGCCTTGAACGAAGACTCTTTACTCTTGTTCCCTACTCACTGCCTTGCTATAGCTCTATCATGGCCAGCCATAGGGAGTCTAGAGAGACTTAAATACATCGTTAACAGATGGAATTTTAATACAATTCAACGCCTATTCAATATTGTTATTAACAGTTTTGGGACAACTGAGGATAAGAAATTTAAATAAAAAGAGGGAAGATTATACTTTGGTTATTTTGTGCTAGACGAAAACTGTTTAAGCAAGACTTGAGCTTACGTCAAATGATGCTAAACAAATTCTGTAAGATATAAACTTCTTTTTTATATCCGAACAAGTTAAACAAAAAGGTTTTGCTGGTATTTTGCATTTTATTTTAACTAGGCTCCTATTTTGAAAGAAACGTAAGAATCTTTTACTCATATTCTAGCAAAACTTTACATGTAAATAAGTGCGACTTTTACGTGAATTTTGCTAACTGTATTCAAAGTGGCATTTTGGTAAATAGTAGTAAACCGTAAGACTCAGCAGATAATTTTTGCCTACATAACTATCTTAGAACATAAATGCTTACTACACAACTCCGCTGTCTTCTCTCAAGCTTTAAAATATACCATCCTTTATTTCCATAACTGCTTAGTGTTTTTATTTTCTAATCTTCTGCTTCCACAGGACGGATCGCTAGGGTTTCTTTTAATAGGGAGCCATGTGTGCGATTGTGTACGACAAGCCTTTCGGCATCATAAGAATACTTTTCTTACTGTTAGCTTCAATGTGGAATAAAAAGAGCGGCTCTCTGGCCTTACAAGGTGAACACAGATATTTTTTAAAGTTGTTTTAACGCCAACTTTTCTAAATGTTATTAAGGGAACATTTCATTTTTTAGTCAATTTCTACTCAGACTCAAAACAAGTACAGTATAGGGACACTTAGCGCCACGAAATCTCTTTCTCGTCCTTCTTTCATCATTTTTTAATCCTGTTCATATAACTTGCCAGCCAACATTGCCGGAGTGCGCCGGGAGGCGGCCCACTCAATGTTGGCTTAAAATATCACTGATATTTTAATTTTAGAGTGCTATATGTATGAAATTAGGTTTTACTGTATGGTCAGCCGTTATAAGTTGAAAAGCCAATAATTTGTAACTAATATAGTTTTAAGTTAATGTGAAAACCATGAAAGGGACATAAGGTAAAGTTGTGCAAGCCATCTACTAAAATACAAGTAGCTGTCACCCAATATGCTAGCAAGGCTAACAGTCTCTTTCGTCTTTCACTAATGATCTCAATGAGTCAAACGTATGTGGATGATAGGACTCCTGGAGAGGATTACGACCTGTCAGGGATTAGGGCCACAGAGAGAGGATTCGATTCTGACCTCCTAGTGGCCAGGAAATTTTGACGCCATGCAAAGGAGGGATGAGATGAGGACCTCTCAGTGGCTTTGTGATGAGGAACCATATTACTTGAGAGGATAACTTCCCTTCGTTGCCAACCACCTGATAGATGTCCCTTTTTTCCCACATAAATTGTTACTGTTTTGTTTGAATTCATGGGTTGGGAGCGTCGATGCAATGACGTGTGTAATTTTATCCTTTTTTTATACTGGGATGGTAGCATCAACGTTTGGTCATTAAATACCTCAGCGTTCAAATCGTAGTTCACATTTTTTTATTAGTGTAATGAGTTTTAAGAAGTCTACTTCCTCCTTAACAGGATGTGGCTCAGTTGTAGGCAACACACTTACAAGTCCTGGCTATCCAAACAACTACCCAAGCAATATGGACTGCAGTTACGTTGTTCCAATTACAGATGGCAAGGCAATGAAAATTGACTTTCGCCATTTCGACGTTGGGTATCTTACATCATGCAAGTGAGTAACTGCGGTAAATTTAATGTCATGGAGTGAAGTTAAAACCCGTCAACAAGCCTATCACGACTTCGGTCAGTGGGCAGCTAAATAATTTTCTGACATACTATAACCTATTCAAAGAATATCAGACTGTCCGATTATATTATGTCAGTTAACGCCAGGATGTCAGGTTTCGTCCATTTTTACGTCATAAACCAACACGTCCTTTATTTGTCAAGATATATCAAAAAGTTGTATTTTGCCTATGGATCAATTGATATTTAAGGTGTTACATATCTTTTCCTTTGTAGGGATGACTTTGTGAATATAACTAACGACAAAGATCAAGCATTTGGTTTGTTCTGTGGTCAAAGGACTGGGAAAACTGTTCTAGTAACTGGAACTTCCGTAGTCATAAAATTTCATTCTGACTTCTTTTTAGAGAAGGGAGGATTTCAGTTGTTTTTTACTCCAGTTCCACTTGGTAGGTAAAGCAATTAATATGCCATTCTTAAAGTCATTTAGTCGGAATAACGTAGCTCTATATTTTGTCCTTTTCTGGGGGAATAAGTTTCAAAAACGTCGACTGGCAACGTTTAGTTGGCGAGCGGATTTCCGTTCTCGGAGTCAAAATCAATTTCGAGCACAATCGTCAGATTAAAGCGGACATATTTAAAAAACTGCACTGGCGAGTCGTGTGTCTCCTAGTATTTATCTGAAGTCAATGATGCTGAAACCATACTTTAAACTAAGGTGATATTTGCACTGAAAATTGGAGATAACTTCGATAATACGCATTCCTTTGATTCCGGGTAAGGTAGAAAGCTGCAAGTTCAATTTCGCAAATAAGCTAAACCGACCATAAACAGGAGCAGGTAACGGTATTGACCTGGATTATTATTGGTTTCTTCACCTGAAATTACTACAGGGCATGCATGTTATTAATTTGAAGTATAATCTAGCAATATCTAAAAGTGTATGAAAACGAATTCATCAGCAGAGACTAAGAGCATGGAAAAGAAAAAAATGTCGTCGATCAGTCGGTTTGCGAAGGCAATGGGCTTGATAAGAAGACTTCCTGTTGGTGTTCGTTATTTAGTAATGACACTGAAAATTGCAATGAACTCAGAAATAGAGTGAAAACAAAGCATATGCTTTAACATTGTAAGTCAGACACAACAAGTGTCTTGTTCCACGTTTCGAGATTGTAAACAATGTCGAATTTCACTGAGAATTACTGTTTCAAGATGAATCTGACCAAGACGACAAATCTTTTTAGCGATCTTACCTCAGTAAATTGACGAATTTCTCTTATCGAACTCTTTGGCAATCGAAATGAGATACGACAAAAAAAAAATAATAAAATAAAAGGAAATATTCCCTTTATATGTACTATCGTATCACAAAAAAGGTTCACATTTCCGAAACATCGAATAGCAACAATCGAACAATTACAAAGGGTCGAACTTGCAATGTCAAATCTTATGCTTTTTTATCCTGTTCCTGAGGTGAATACAATAATAAGTGTCCTTTACAGAAAAAAATCAGATTAGCCGAATCTAGGATTGTTCTGTCAAGCTCATTTTCTTGGTTTCTCTTGTTTTTTTTTCTCCTCCCTGCTTCTGTAGCATGTTTCTGAAATTTCTTTAATCTAGCTTTCTTACTTGCCCCGTCGTACATGTTAGAATCCGTGTAAGACGTTTTCCTGAAAGATATACATGCACTTTCAAGTTTCTTGAGAATTTTTCGCTATTCTCTTGTCGACTGAGCTCGAGATTGAATTTGATCCACGCGATCAATGGGAACGCCTTTTATATAAGGTCATAATTAGTTTGATTGACGAAAGCCTATGGGAATCAAAAGGTCGCGTATCACTAAATTTGATTGAAAACTAGTTAGACTATACTAGATCGTTAAACTATGGTTTTCATAATTGTGGAAAAGCGTTGTAATTAGTAAACAGTAATTTATACTTTTACCTTGGCAGGGAGTGATATGCAACCCCCAGCTGGTATGTATATATTTAATAGATACATTAAGTCCTGAACAGTAGTGTTCCAATGGACTCGAGAAACAGCTGTTTACATTTGTCACATTTTTTTGAGCATGTTCTGAGCGAAAAATTAGGTTCAGAGACACCAACAAACGATGGGTGTTGCCATGACAACAATAAGGTTGCAACCTTAAAACAGGACATTTTTGTACATCCCCCCTGAATATGTAACTGCATGCAAAATATGAAGGGGGGGGTCAAGAATTTTCATTTCCCACTTTGTTTCATTCATACACATAATTGCTCTTAAATATAACTTTTAACAACGCAATTATTTCGGCTCTTTCTGTTAACCTATTTTGCTCGAGCTCGTCACAATTTCAAGGAATATATATCACTTAAGAGGAGATATGAGAAATATTTCGCATTTCCTTGTATTTCATTAATTCCTTTGTTTTAAAACTCAATGAACACTGCAGAACAAATGATTTCGCTTTTTCCTACCATCCAGTCTATTTATAGCTTAAGGGAAAATTTAACAACTTAATGGGTCGTGACATATACTAGAATTTAATAGAATTTAATACGGGAAAATTTGGCTCGTTTGAAAACAAAAGAAAACGACAATCGTTGCTATGGTAACCATTGTTTCTAAGTAACCAGTACAAAAACAAACTTTGGTCATATTTGATTATTATGGTGTATTTTGGCAAAATCGAAGATATATAGATAATGTTCATTTTCAAAACAACCACCATAGGGCCAGAAAAACTTCATCGAGCCTCCTTAACGCACGCCTTAAAGCGGAGCTCCACAGTTATTAGTTTTGCCGTTTATTAAACTCTGAATTTTACGCGACGATAGAGATAAGATTTTTATTCATCTTGTTTGCTGTTTGACCACGCAAAGAGTACGTTCGGCACGTAAGGTACAAAATGGACTTATGTACTAATGGACGTATCGACGTACGGATGAACGGCAAGGAAAATCACGAGACAATCAAAACTATTTAGCCGAACGGGTTTACCATATTTTCTTTCCGACGCGCTCGGAAGCTCCGATTTAATCTTTTTTTCTTGAACTTCAATAACTTTTAGATTAGCTAGAGAGAGGGGGCGTGGGTAATTGATAAAGCTAGCTGCGAACAAATATGAAGTATGTAGTTCTTGAAATTTTTAAAATTGAAGTATCTAAAGAAAGTCTTTCTTGTTCAAGTGATCATAGAGTGTCCTATATCAAAGGTGTCTGTAAAATAACAAATACCTATTTGCTCTTCATTATTAGAATGTGGAACAGTGGTAAATAACTTGCTGAAAAGTCCTGGGTATCCGAAGAACTATCCTAGAAATACGCACTGCGTTTATTCGGTTAATATTCCACGTGACATGGAAATGAAAATTGATTTCAACGATTTTGAAATGGAGGATGGTCCTTCATGCTTGTAAGTAACAGTACGACCTCTTCTCATATTTTTACAGCTGGCATAAATTTTCACTTATAAATGCCCTTTGTAAATACTGTGACATAAAATGTATCAATTTATTTTCCTTCCCAAGTCAGTCATAACTGATACATGTCACGTTACTGAGCACTTCGCATAAAACACTTGGAGTTGTCAGCCATCTTTCACCACTTGTTCGAACATGGTGTCAGAAAAAGAATTTTTTTTACGCCAAAACACGCTGTCAACCCAAAAGTTCACTTGGATGCAGAACGCAGAATTCCCACAGATCATTAAAACAGCCACAGTGGGGAAATATAAGCCTGCGGAGATATAGTAGACAGCTCAAGATTTCTGAAGTTTCTGCTGATAAGCAAAATGCGTTTTTGGCGCTCCGATGCACGAGAAAGCCGAAAGCATAAACACACACAAAAAAAACATGAAAGCATTAATGTCAGCTACATTAAACTGTGGGTAGGTGATTAAGGGTTGGATGTGTTCGAAGGATCGACATTGGAAGTGAAGATATTCAAAGAATGTTGGACGCCATAGAAAACTTAAAAAAACAGTGGCTGCGTTATATTTTTGCTAATTAAAATAGTGCTATTTTGTTGAGTATATCGAGTCCGTGATGTCATTTTCGCGAGCACTCGCAGGTAGTTCATTTTAAAGTTAGGTTTTACATAGTTGAAGCCGATTAATTTGTGCAAAAGTATATAAATATCGAAGAGAAACGTTCATCGTTAACAACGTGGCTGAAGCGAGATAACCTGGATTACTCTCTCTTCTGCAAATGATGCTGTGGCGATCTGAGCGAGCACCCTCGCCATGATTCACCCTAACTCATCAGTGGTTTAATACTTTAGAGTTTGGAACGAAGCTATTTCTATCTGGGGCTTCAGCTAAAGAGACAGAACAAAACAACTCTGTTTTTTTTTTCAAACTCAATAAAGGGTTTGATTGCTCTTTATGCGGATTAAAACCACGGGGTCATAAACGCGAAAACGAGAGCAAGTGTTAGAGTAAGAATTCTTAAGATCCATAATATTTCTTTTTAAAAAAAGTATATTTCCCTTTTCAATGCAGTTTTCTCTTTTAATTGCAGAGTTACTACAATTCAGTTTTTCAGTTTTCAGATTTTTTCCTTTTTTAGTTAACGCACTTTTTCTATCAACTCGGCTTACCATATTTTTCTCAGACCTTTCGATACTTGGTTTTATACTGACCACGTAGTCAATATACACTTTTGGAAGAAAAGACAATATCATATGTTATCCATAGTAGGTTCTCGTCGAGTGTTCTTCGCCCCGTTCTTTGAATGGTCTATCAAAAAGAAACTTTCGCTTATTTATCACCAGTTTAAAGGCCTCCCTCAACTCAAACCCCTTTGTGTCAATAACTTTTCCTTTTGTGTCTATCATTTTTTGGAGGTAATGCTCTTTCTTTAATGTCATGCATCCATATATGAACTATTCTAACAAAACATTCCTCAGCAAATTTACAGGATGTATGCCATTTGCGGCCTTCACCAGTGCTATCCCTTATTCATGATTGACTGCTTTTGGAGCTCTTTTCATCATCAATAATTTTTGGTGACCGAAATGTGGTTTCTGTTTTCCTTGTCAGATTCCACCTCCTGACACGACAAGTTTTTGAGTAAACGATATCTTAAACTTCCACTTATTTTTTTTGTCGCGTAATGGTCAGGGGGGGGGAAAATCGTAAAAAAAAAACCTTTTTCTCTTAGCTGTGACTATTTAAAGATAACAAATGGAAAGAACGAAACATTTGGCGTGTGTTGTGGACAGAAGACTGGACAACACATTCTCGTGACTGGAGACTTGGCATTGATAACATTTCACTCAGACTACAGTTACCAGAAAAGAGGATTTCTGCTATTTCTTAACTTTATCCCAATCGGTAAGTACAACACATGAAACTGAATACCTGACAAGCCAGAGGCCTATATTAACTTACAATACTTAAGTAATTGTAAGTCTCGTAGAAAATTTTCAACGACTCTGGTACCGTTACCGTTCTATTCTGAATCGCTTGCATAACTTCGACATCTTCACACTAGTTTCCACTAAGTGCTTTCGAGCAATCCTTGAAGGAAAACCTACATCAAATAGAGTCGATGAAGAAAAATAAACAGATACTGTGTGGCAACCGGTGTTTTAGTACTACAAAAAAGTTTTAACTTTAAAAGTTCTAAGTTGTTGTCTAGTTTTGCGAAATGTTTGAAATAGGATTGACGATTTGTCCATCCATTTCGGTCGCTCTGTTTGTCGTTATCAGTGTCTTTCCGTCTGTATGTTGGTCGTCTGTCTCTGTCTGTCTGTCGGACTGTTGTTTGTTCCCATATAAAGATGTGTGTTCCTTTTTCAAATTTAAGCATTGGCGTTAAAATTGACATTATAGAAAACAAAACGTTGCCTGTCAACATTGGAATCGTTTAAAAACGATTTACAGGAGTTTTGAAACGTGTATATACGTAATAAATGATATTTCGATACGATGAACCATTTTCTCAAAGTCTGACCCGTTTACATTTATAACAACATCTTTCAATTGTTATCTTAATAGTTTTACCAAAGATAACATCTCCTGCTTCAGTTGTTCGATCATTACCTTACTTCAGACTCACGTGTTCAGCCACTGGAAGTCCTCCATTATACACAGCAGTAATAAGGAAATCTGCCACTCTGATCAACACCACAAACACAGCAACTATCCAGTTACAATTTAAAGGAAACTACACTTGCGTAGCCACTAACAAACATGGAACAGACGTGAGAAACTTCTTAGTTATCTTCAACGGTAAGATATTTTGTTTCCGACAGCAATTTCAAGCGCAAGTTATGTTCGAGTCACGAGTCAAGCTCGAGTCAAGTTAATTTTTTGTTATTTTTTTTCTTCGATCGTTTGGTTTAAATTGCTGTTTGAATATGCTGTACCAGAGGTAAAAGAACAGCACTTGAGAATGAGTTCCATCATAACATTTTCAAGTAATCTGCGGGTCCACTCGACTCCCTCCCCCCCCCCCCCGTCCCTCCCCTCCCGTAGAATCACAACTACTTTGACAATGTTATGACGAAATTCATGATCAATAACCGGACAAACGCATGAAAAGCTGACGTCAATATGTTAACTCTATTAATATCACAAGACCGAGGCATAGGTTAGTCAGAGGTTCTATTTCGACGACACGCCGTGAAAATTGACAAGAAGAGTGACGTGAAGTATAAAAAAAGTATTGGCATTTCGCGGCACTCGTGCGCCATCTTGATGCATCGGTCAGTATAAGACACGGGCTGCATACTATGGATTTAATGTAGTACACAAACTAAGGTAAAAAAAAAACGTCGACTAAGGACTGCAGACTGGGAATAAAGCACGGACTAAACATACAAACTCCGTAAAAACGCGAACTAAAAGGTTATCGTGGAAGTGCGGGCCGGGTCTTTGTGAAGTTAGTAAGCTGTAGGGTCATTTATTTCCACTATTACTATCATTACCTTTAGATTGTTCTTGCCAATCTTATTCGAGTCAAGAACTTGGCAATCAACTTATATGTACTGGACATATGGCGCCACTTGAAGAACTAATTAAATGCGCACCGTTATCTACTAATATTATGTGAGTACATTAATTTGGTAAAAAAATTGCCATTTACCTATTTATGTGCAGTAGTGTTGTTTTACAATATAAATTAGCGAAACTAGGCCACAACGTTTCGATGTCATCTTGACTCCATTATCAAGTAGATAAAAATAACGGTCGACCGTTATTTTTATCTACTTGATAATGGAGTCAAGATTACTTCGAAACGTCGTAGCCTAATTTGGCAAATTTTTTATAGTAAATTGTATATCGAAATGTTCTCTTATAAGTGATGTTTTAATCAAATTTATAATATCATTAAGTATTCGCGATAGCTTTAATCTTATTATGGTTTAAGTGTTAGGGCTATTGGATTGTATGTGGTTTTTGTCGTTAGTGTCACTATCAGTGCGAGGGAAAGGGAAGGAGGAGTGAAGGGAGGAATGATTAAGTCCTCCCCTCATTTAAAATTAACCCCAGCAGCGAACGTGGATTTTATGACTAGAATTTTATGACTTGTTCTGTAGAAATATGCTGGAGTCTAATTCTTTAAAGTTTTCACCTCCGCCTTCGGCAATGATAATAAAATTTAAAATTTTGCGCCGTGTGTAGTTTTCTAGGGTTGTGGTCTCTTCCCTGTTTTTCGCTATCTGGCGCATTAGCAGAGCCAATAATTCTTCATTTCGTCGATTTCTTTTTGCTGACAATCTTTGATTTCTTTTTGTATTTTAAGTTGATCCTTGTTTTTTTTTTTTCATTTTAAGCCCAAACATCTTGTAGCGTCTTTTCCATCTCAGTAACGGTCGTCTTGAGCCCTTTAGTTTCCTCTTTAATCTCATTTGTAAAAGTATCCATTTCTGTGTGAATTTCTTGCAACTTGCTTTCCAGTCTTTCACCAAGTTTTGGTATTAAGTCAAGTGCTTGGGAGATCTGCCCTTCTTGCGTTTCTTCTGAGCTACAGTAAAACCCGGTAGTAAGAACCTAACATTTAAGAACCTGTTAGGCTAAAAATTGCAAATTATATACCATTTTTATAAGAACCTATTTAGCCTAAACTTTGAAAACAGGTTCATAAGAGCGTCCTGCTCTTAGGGTCGCCTGTACCTATGCAAGATAAAAAAAATCGATTTTCTCAAACTTTGTCAGGATAAAGGCTTCTACCAACTTGTTTCAAAAATGTATTTTTGAGATTGTTTCGATTTTTATTTTTTTCCTCGAGACGGCTTTGCGAATTTGGCCGCTAGAAGCGCCAAATTCAGCTCTAAAATACCACTTTTTTCGAAGGCGAGCATAAAAAATATGATCCGTAGCAGCAAAGGCTGGTACCGTACATAGTATTAAAATGTCATCTTTCAACAGTTAATTAACGCTGTCAGATTCGAATAAAATTTAAATCTGAATTTTTATCAAATTTTCAAAATTATACGCTTCGGCCATGTTGCATCACGCCTAAATGTAGGTCAAATTCGTGAGCCAAAAAGTCAATCTGGTACATGGATTAGGCTGTCAAAACTATTTTTCTGAATAAAAGTATCACTTCATCTTAGCTTTTATCGAAAAACTAGCTTGGGTAAATAAAACGGAAAAAATCGAGAACGGCTTGAAAACATGGCACTTGAGCTAATTACTTGACAGTTTGACCTTTCATGTAGCGATTGTTATCGCACGCATTGATCAGAAAAGTTCGACTTTGGGTCTTATCTCCCGTCAAATAGTATTTTTAGTCTCCCAAATAGCCGAGCGAATTCATTTATTACACTTTACAGTAAAAAAAGCCTCAAATGAACATTCTCAGCACGTTTATTTTAAGTTACAAATTCTGCAAATTACATCTGGCGGTTTGGCGAGGTCCGACAATGCACGCAATAAAAATATCAGTTTGTAAATCACCACCGAGATAAATCTTCCTTAAAAATCGAAGGATAGATAGTAAACTTAATTAATTACACATTGTCCTACCTTTATCGAGCCTATTTTGACGAGAAGTGGTAAAGTAAATGCTTCCATTCTACAAATCCATGAACTGTCGGCGAATGTTCTCAAGTTACATATTAACCACAGCCACAGGGTCCTCAAGCACCCCTTGAAAACTGGGGAGGTGGGGGACCGGTTTTGTACAATGTGTAAAGAAAAACGTCTCAAGAAAAGAAAACGCTAAATTTAAAGGCTATAAAACAAGTTCTAGTGCAAATTTCGCTTTAACAATGAAAAAAAAAACATCTTTGCTTTCAGTCACCTTTCTTGCCACCAGTTCTTTACTCTAAAAAGGTGCGACACAATAGTGGTAATCACAGATTAGTAAGTGTGGGCCTTGACGCACTAAGAAAAGGTACTGGTACAAGAGCGCGTAATTTTAGATGGCAGTGTCGATAAATAAATGATAAAATAGACATGACAAAAGACAATCATTCCGAGTAGCGCGTCACGCAAGGAACAATTCAAGTGCATGTTTTTATCGTTTCCTATTGCCGCAAACCAATCAAAGTTGTTTTTTGATTGAAAGTTTTGGGAAGTGTAATGGAGCACGCGGTAAAAAAAATGTAAATGTAATTTACATTTACGTGACACGGAGGAGCTCAGGAGCTCGTTAAGTCGTTAAGACGTGTACGTGCATCCAAGGTCGAATTGGAATTTGGAGTGTTTGTTTTTGTGAAGGGAGGAAAACCGGAGAACCCGGAGAAAAACCCTCGGAGCAAGGACGAGAACCAACAACAAACTCAACCCACGTATGGCTCCGGGCCGGAATCGAACCCGGGCCACATTGGTGGGAGGCGAGCGCTCTCACCACTGCGCCATCCCTGCTCCCAGGTGTGAACTGCGATGTGATTTTTCTCAGTCGGTAAACTCGCTATGTTGTGCTCGCCTTTTACTAACACGGCGCGATTAGTGATAAGTCACTGTGACAAAAGACAATGATTCCGAGTAACGCGTGATTTCCGCGAACCGGCCGCGAGCCAGTCACAGTTTTGTTTTTGATTGACAATTGTTTGTGAAGTAGTCAAGCACGCGGCGTGAACTGAGATGTGATTTTCCTCGGTCGATAAACTCGCTATGTTGTCAGTGTTATGACGAATTCCTTGAGAATAACATTCGCTTTGCCGTGGTTTATCTGCGATACAATCATAGCAAATTTTCTCAAAAGCAACACCTAAAAAAGAAGGTCTGCAAATTGTAATGTTTGCAATCTTCCTTGTGACAGAAGCCTAGATCTTATGTGACAAACTGTTGAGAGATTGACTCATTTTTCGCATTCTTATCGCTCTTGGAGAACACTTTTTCTCTGCCGGTGTTACGACAAACTGTCGTGATTGACACATTTTTCGTACTCCGATCCTTTTTAGTGGTAGCACAAAATTTTCAACTTCCGGTTTCTGTTCGCCTTTTACTAACGTGGCGCGCACGCGTAAAACTTGTCACTGTCAAGATTAGGGTTGCGGGCCTCTCTTGGGCCCGCAATGATAATCATCCTTAGTGTAGTTCCTTTTTTCTTTCCACCTGACAAGAGTGTGTTATCTTTGCCTTCAATAAATTAATTCACATCTTGGGCAAATAGATCTCTAACAAACTGTAGGAAAAATACCGCCGGTATTGGGAATTTTACGTGCGCGATCTCCGTAAATGCATTTTTTCTCTTTTACATGATATATATCCTGATATCATTGAAGTATGTTTGTCCTTTTGTAATTTTAAACACACACTTTTTTGTTTTGTCTTTTGAGGGCAGAAACTGATATTTCTTACTTTGACTAACGTCAGAAACACAAATGCTGGAAAATTTTCATACTTCGTCCAATAAAGGATTATTTTTCGCCTTACACACAGGGGCCTGTCGACAACTCAGTTTCACATTGATTCACTTACTACAGTCACAAGCGAGGGCAAGTTCACTTATAGCAGCGATGTACTCTGCTTTGCGCTTGGAATTAAAGCCCTCTGTAGGAATATCAAACTGAACTGAACTGCACTTGTTCAACTATAGCTTGCCGTGTTTCGTCCATCATCTGCTCTTCTTCTGCTGCTCTGATGTCTTCCTCCAGAAGATCCAGCTGACCATGACGCAATGTCGCCACCATTCTTGATAAAATCCCCCGTATTTGCTGCGCGCTAAGGTAGTCGTCACTTTCAAAAACGCTTCGTGCCATCCATTTTTCTTGCGAATCGCATGTCGCATGCTACGATGTTGGGATCCTGTTTTTGGCCCGTTGCTTGGCCAAGGTTAAATTTTTTTCTAGGTAACTCTACTGGACGTCGTTAAAGCAAGTCGCCTTTTTAGTTTTTTTCCCAGCCTTCGGGTAACGGGCTTGCACTTGAAAGGTGTGGCCTTGTTCGGGGTTTGCCGACACTACCTCACTCGTGCCGTCAGCTAGAAGGGCGTGGTACTTTTTCATTGCAATGTCATAGAGTGTTTGTTTCTCAGTTACCATCTTACACTGTCCAGACAGAAGGTGTTTTTGTTGACTGGAGTGTCGCTGATACATCTTTACGCAGCCTTCATTGGGGAACCCAAGGAGCTCGCACGAGGACTCGTCTTTCTCGACTGCTGATTCTTTTTTTCACGCTACAGAAGGTAACAGACCAGTGGATTGGAACAAATGTCTGGACTGTGAGAGGGTGATACCGCGTTTTCCTTAGACTGCTTTTGTTGGGTGCGAGCACCATGAACTCAGAGCAGTACTGTTCGTCCTATTTGTTTGCCATCTGACACCAGTCAGTCTGAAGGGGGATTCGTTGATATCAAACACCCCTGCGAGAAAATATTAATATACTACAGCTTTTTATCCGAAGCTTCCATTCAAAGTCACACTCCCACCTAACAGACCCGCTTCGCAGGATGTTTTAAAAATTTTCTGTCATTTCTGGATACGAGATAAAAAGGCGGGAAATTTAGTGTTGATGAGATCATGCTACGACCAGCGTGACATGCCAGACAACGTAGTTTATGTTACCTACGTATTTTGGGGGTGCGCATTTGAAAAACGCTCGTTTTCCAAATGCGCATTCAAAAACTTCATAGGCCCGTTCTACGCAGGCTACTGTACAGACAACCAAACACCAAATGCGTAAAGATTTTCTGAATTTTTGCCAGCCTCGTTTCCAGTGCCTCCCTCTTTTTCCTTCTCTTCTTTAATATTAGACAAGATCCCATCCTAAATGAATCTTTTTGTGAAAAGTAAGCTGTTCATAATTGGAATACGCAAATAAAGTCAACGATCGCACTATAAATTTGATCAATTATTTTAAAATACAAAACATATACTAAGCTGCTTACCTGCTCGAACGAATATGAGTTTCGCCTCACAATCTAATAGAGCGTCTCAAATAGCACGGTAGGTACCCAGGTGGCCTTGGATAATTTTCTTGCAACTTCCCACAGCGACACATTTAACATTAGCCGGATTAGTGGCACCGGGTCCGCAAGCTCCTCCAACAAGTGTGGCAAAACCACATGAAGCCTTTGATCACAATTCTACTAATTTTCCAGCTAGGTATTTCGTAACCCAAAGTGGGCACAACACAGTCGGAAGTTAATTTTAAAAACAAGACCACACTTTTCCAAGGGCAATATTGTTTGTTCCCACAAAAACGTGTACCGCAATATTAGGAAATTTGATACCAGGAAGTAGCGAACCGCTGTCACACATCCGGGTGACAAGAAAATATGTAACTTGCAAACGAACGCTTTGTGCAAGCAACGGCGGAAACCATGTTGCAATTTTTCGTCAAAATTCGCTCGATTAAGGTAAGAAAACATGTTATTTATTTAGTGTACTATCTAATCTTCGAGTTTTAAGATAGATTTTTATCGATGGTGATTTATAAACTGATATTTTCGTTGCGTGCATTGTCAGATCTCGCCAAACGGCGGGATTATTCAAAATAAACTTGTGCTAAAGATTTTCAATTGAGGCTTGATTTTGACTCTGAAACACGATAAATGAATTCGCTCAGCCATTTGGGAGACTAAAAATACTATTTGACGGGGGATACGGACCCAAAGTCGAACTTTTCTAGATCAATGCGTGCGATAACAATCGCTACATGAAAGGTCAAACTGTCAAGTAATTAGCTCAAGTGTCATGTTTTCAAGCCGTTCTCGATTTTTTCCGTTTTATTTACCCAAGCTAGTTTTTCGATAAAAGCTAAGATGAAGTGATACTTTTATTCAGAAAAATAGTTTTGACAGCCTAATCCATGTACCAGATTGACTTTTTGGCTCACGAAGTTGACCTACATTTAGGCGTGATGCAACATGGCCGAAGCGTATAATTTTGAAAATTTGATAAAAATTCAGATTTAAATTTTATTCGAATCTGACAGCGTTAATTAACTGTTGAAAGATGACATTTTAATACTATGTACGGTACCAGCCTTTGCTGCTACGGATCATATTTTTTTATGCTCGCCTTCGAAAAAAGTGGTATTTTAGAGCCGAATTTGGTGCTTCTAGCGGCCAAATTCGCAAAGCCGTCTCGACGAAAAATTAAAAATCTCAAAGATACATTTTTGAAACAAGTTAGTAGAAGCCTTTATCCTGACAAAGTTTGAGAAAAACGATTTTTTTTCTATCTTGCATAGGTACAGGCGATCCTAAGAGCAGGACGCTCTTAACTTCTAAAATTGATTAAAAATGTTTACTTTTGGGAAAGTATTAATATGATACGATTATTGCTTCATTTTGACATAAACATCATTTTTCTTCAGAAATTAAGAACCTAATTAGCCTAAATTTGTGTAAATAATACTTTATGTAAGAATCTGTTTAGGCTTACCTGAAAAACAATAGGTTCTTACTCGCCGGTTTTTACTGTATTCATTCTCGCTTTCTTGGTCGCGTCAGTCGACGGCGGGCTGTTCGAGAAAGATCTATCAATTTTCTTCTTCCCGGTTTTCTTTTGACTCTTTGTCGGCATAAGCTAAGGATCTTATTAGATGAGAAGAAGAGCTCTGTAGCTTTTTTATACGAGACCTGGTGTACTCTTTTGCTTCAAAGGTGGGAAAAAACACGGAGTTGACTTCGCGGTTAGTAAAGAAGCGTGACCGTCCGCCCTAAAGTGAAAAGTTAATAGGTCAAGTTCACTATTTGGGTGAAGCAGCCACTCAAAAATTCAGTAGCCATGGAAAAGTCCAGGCAGGAACATTTTCAAATATGTGGTTAATGTCTTTCGTCAATAACTACTTTTTGCTGTAGTGTACTGACGCTGTTGTTGTTATCATTGTTGTCGTTGTTTTCTTAGCTTGTTAATAATATTGGATTCGATTAAAATGTTGCATATCTGGGGTTTTTTAAAGAGGTTTATCTTCGAATGCTATTACGTCCCTTTCTGAAGGAATTTTTAACCCCCTGGCAGCTCTAACACGACTGTAAGTAAAATGGAGAATTTCAATATACGAGCAGAGGAGGTTGGACAGCACCCCGCGAAGAATTTTGAGTAGAGCGTCATTTTGCCTTCATTTGAACACAGACGCGAAAAAATGAACATCACGCTGTCGTAAAAAATGGATCATTTTGACCAACAAGAGTCACAAGCTGATCTCTTGGAAGTTTTTATACACTGCTGCGACGTTTCAAGTTTATTTAATGTTACTGCACCGAGTCTGTCGTTTCTTATGTTCAAGGACTTTTCGCTCATTTCAGTTTTGTTGATTGTCCGTCGGAAAGGCGAATGTGTATTATGCCGTTTAGCGAGGCACTTCTCCAGACTGGACAGATACAAGTCGCCGTTGTTCTGTTTGAGTGTCGGGATGGATCTTGTTGTTTCCGATTTCGAACTGTCGCAATAAACGGCGAAAATAAAACGAATATTCAAATCAACCACTGACACGTTTTCTCATTGTAACACTCGTTTATTCAACATACACAATCAAGATATTAGATTACTTCAATTGATTGCATTACTGCAAACGAAACTGTCACAATGCTTTTCGTGTCACGCAATGTTCTTGCCGCTTCGAAACAGGTCTATTTGCCACGCTTTGAGCGATTGCTCATTACTAGGACCGCGCCAAAGAAATCAAACGTTGGTCAGACTAACAAATAACACTTAAAATTAATCAAAGCAGAAGTTTTCGACGTTACACTCCAAACGTTGAGTCAGCGAAAATATTCACACCACGCGCCATACTTTCGACACATCAGCTATTCCACATGGCAAAGTATAACTTGAAATATCTCAAAAACGGTTGCGGTGCCAAAGGGCGTAAACTGTTTATAAAGCAAAGTTTAACAAACCTGCTTTTCCATAATGGAAAGATTACGGCCTAAAACCCGAGAAAAAAAAGCGTGAAACTTTTCCTTCAAAATGGGTCGTACGACACGTATAAAACTAACAACACCGTTCGATGGCTCTTCAGATCTTGACAAAATTATGCAATGAAAAATCAACTAACCTCTGAAATTACTACACAATCAGAATGATTCATATTACATAAAGCCACAGAACGATTTTCAAATGATTTGCGCCCAAAGCAAATCAGGAAAACGCAAATAGCTTCCACCTTTTGTTGCTGTGGAATATTTTTTTACGGTTCGCCAAGGTCACGTATTTTGACCAATTTTATTGATCAAAATTGGCACGTGACTGCTGTCCAACCTCCTCTGATATACGACGGTAACTTATTTAAATCATCTGCCAAGCCTCAATATAGCAAATACTTAATCATAGAATATAATATTTGAGAGCAAAATACAAACTTTTTATGTGAATTTTCCTTCTACTTACTGTGACGCTGTGCAATTGTGAATCTTGTGTACACGTACAGGGATTTATCATCGAACGCTATTACGTCTCTTCCTGAGGGAATATTTTACAACCTAACAAGCCTAAAAAAACTGTAAGTCAGCATCTCCAATTCGGAGTTGTTCACATACGTCTAGACGTTTTTTTCGTCATCCGTCAGAACTCTGACATAGTGAGTTTTAAAACTAGGAAAGTAACAAACCTTGTAAGAAGATTTGCTCCACAATGCTCAAACTTTTAGTAGCTGTTCATTCATCCCTTGTGGAAATTTTTGATATTCAACCATGTGTCCATGATATTAAACAAGCAGGTCTGGCCAAATATCGTCATCTATAACATTTTTCTTTATTTTTTCTAGTTTTTGGAAGAGGATTGAACGATTTGTTCATTTTTGCATTCCATAAGCATTCTGGCTTGATTTTGCATCAATTTCCGTTATTTTGTGACTTTGTAAGAAAATGTTGAAATCAAAGATGGTGGATCCAAAATGACGTCTCTAATGCCGTCACGTGACGTCATATGACGACACATCCATCTTGTATGTCATCTTGTAGAGTAAGCTACGGGCTTTCTTTTCAGTGCAAAATAATTTCGCTGCGACTCAATAGAGCGAAAACTCTAGAGAGGGGTTCCATCTCCCCCCATGGTGGGGGTATGAATTTGCTTTTTTTAAATGTAATTCTTTGTATTTATTTATATATCTTTTTTTCTAATAATCAATAAACACTTTTTAAAAAAATTGTCGCGTTGAGATGTCATGAAAAAACCCCTTCCGAATTTTTTTAGCATCCTAGAAATAAAACCCTTTCAAACGTTTCAAAAACTCCTTCGAATGTCTTCGAAAGACATCAGCGCTCGAGTGTTTTAATAATCGTTTAAAATAATCATCAATAATCATTTTTGAATGCTTTATACAGCGATTTATCTTCCAATGCCATAACATCGCTACCCGTAGGAGTGTTCAATAACCTGGAGAATCTGAAGTTTCTGTAAGTAAGACTTACACATTGCAAGTAATGGTTAGCCTCCCACGCAGTCGTTTTCAGGGGCGATCGTGTTTCACTCCTCCCCACGAACGCCTGCTTAACCGAGGCCAACATTCCTTTCCCATTGTTTTGCTCGCCAGACAACCTACCAATCACCATTAAGGAATTGTATGTCGGTTAACAATCAAAATGATCGTTATAAAATTTCCCGCGAATTCCGTCTTTGAGATGCGGACGATGCGGCATACGGGTTGAATATTTCACTTTACAGTTATGCATGTAACGATAGCTAAAACACCGGAAAAAATCATCGATTGGAATAATCCAAGTGCTTTTTGTGCGACGCTTTGATTAAGTCATCTGCTGGAAAGGTTAAAAGTTTTGGGAAAAGTGCAGTTGATCTTCCTCGCCTAGTCGAATCGACTAACTGTGAGAACATCAACAGAATATCAACACAGTGGATCTGCATTGCTTTAAAAAAGAGTTCTATAGCATTTCCGAGTCAATAAATCGAAGAGTAAAACAACAATGAACCGACCAAGTTGACGAACGTGTAGAGCTTAGAAATAGTGACCACAATAATAATAACTCACCGCGCGGCTGGTGAATTATTTTTCCATTCGGTAATACTTGCCCTTGGACGATTCTCAAGGTTGAAAGTTGTGTTAAAAGGCTAGCTTTGTATTTTTTCAGTCGATAGTTTGACGGTTCTTCAAATTTAGCTTAGCGAAAAATAGTTTTCCTTCGAGCAAACGCATTAATGGACGATAAATGAACCGCGCACCAATGATTTTCTCGAACGGCGAAATCACAATGGAGCCAAAGCATCGGCGAGGCTGTCGAACATCGAAGGACAAGCTTGATAAACAAGCGATTAACCGAAGCCAGCAAATTCGGAAATTGTTTTCATCTGAATGAATTTAAGCGAAACATCCTAAACTTGAAGCGCACGGTTCTCACAGCTCTGATAAATTGTTTTGGTCTTGACCCGCGGAGAGCGTCCTTGCGGTCAAGGTCAACCTTTCGGATTTAAGTAGGTAAAATCTGATTGGCTAAGCGGCGGAAAGGAATGTTGGCCTCGGTTAAGCAGGCGTTCGTGGGGAGGAGTGAAACACGATCGCCCCTGAGAACGACTGCGTGGGAGGCTAGTAATAGGTTTACTACATGAAAATCTAGGAGCTAATATTTTAGGAGGCAGCTCATTTTGATACTGAAAGGTTGTGCTTTTCTTGCTTCCCTTCTCAATAAAAGTTGCAGTATTAAACCTTTAAAATAATAATTATTGCATTTTTGAATGATCTATACAGTGATTTATCTTCCAATGCTATAACATCACTTCCTGTAGAAGTGTTTAATAACTTGAAAAATCTGGAGTGGCTGTAAGTAAAATGTACACACTGCAAGTAATAGGTTTGTCAAAGGAAAAAATAAGAGCTACTATTTTGGGCGGCAATTCATTTAGATACTACACGGTTGTTATCTTGTGCTTCCTTTCTCAATAAACGTTGCAGTCTCGAACCTTTAATATAAGCATTACTGCATTTTTGAATGCTTTATACAGTAATTTATCTTCCAATGCAATAACAACACTACCAGTAGGAGTGTTCAATAACCTAAAATCTCTGGAATGGCTGTAAGTAAAACACTACAAGTAATATGTTTACTGAAGGAAAAAAAGGAATTTATCCTCACTGCATACCTAATTACCACATCACGTTAGATTAAGTTATGGGAGGAGTCCGCTCCTACCCATGTCACCTGGCTAGAGCTATGCAACTTCCACTCATAACTGCCCCAAGCATACAAACTTACACAAAAGGCATGCAAACACGTCATTTAATCCAACTTCTCCCATCCCTCAGAAATATCTTTTATGCTCACACCACTAACGAAATGAGGGAGACTGATATTAAAGTTAAAATTTCATAGCAGCCAAAAGATTTCAGGGCGCTAGGCCAGGGGTTCCAACCAAACCTCAATTCATTGCTTGTTTGTTTTTGGTTTTCTATTAGCAAAGTAGATATGCGTTTACAGCATAATGTCAACTGGAGGAAACATTTTTTAATATTTACTTGTCTCATGAATTGGTGTGGATATTAGATAAGATACACTGTTTATGTATTGCACTCTTATGTATGGGCCTCAAATGAAAAGAGTTTATTTTAGCAGTCTAAGTTCAGCACAAACCATGTATGTGTTAAATGTCTGACAACACGATAATGACCGGGGCAAGGGACTGCGAGTGGAGGTAATTTGTGTGGTCAATTTATTTAAATAAATATACATCATTTCGTATTTTATTTTTACCGGTCCTTAACAAAATAAGTCTAATTTAATATCTGGGAAGCCATTGCACAGCTTATTAAATCACACACACACATTACAATTTTGTTCAACAGGATTGTGTTCTTATGTACTGAGTAGCATTAGCCATAAAACACCACAACAAGAAATAAAATAATCAACAGTTTATTTGACTTTCAAGTTGCATTTGTTGTATAATATACATTTCCATATACATTGTAAGCTTACGTTTATACACTATACATACAGTCTGGAGCTATCGGCATACGACTCGAAAGCGGCAAAACAAAAGACGAACGAATAGCACACAAGCGAATACACAATAAGAGCAGGCATAAGTGTGTTTTACAAATTCTTCCTCCATCTTTCCATATTTTGGCAACTATAATGAAGTCCATGAACAAGAAGCATTTAAAAATTTTCATCAGCACCAAAAGAAAGTCATATTTTATTTGTTCCGTGGAAATTAACAAGATACAATTTAGTGCGGTTCAAAACCTTAGCGGACTTGACACGACCTTAATTGAAAGCAAAACTTTACCTTATGTGAATTTGGAAAAGCTGAAAGTTACTTCTCAGAAGAGGTGTCTTCATCGCCTGATAAAACCGAGAATATCGTTTCGATCCCTTCAATCAGAGTCAAAACATCAACACGAGTAATTGTAGGGATAAGCCGAGTTGCTTTAAGGGGACTTGAGCGAGCAAGATGTTGCAAAGTGCCATGACAATTACGTTTTCGTTTTTTATCCGTCGTCCGCCTTTTTGAAACTCGAATGGCGGGAAGCCGGCTAGGATCTTACCGTGCATATTCAGCCGTTTTTGAGCCCTGTCTCAGCGGTGGAAAATCCTCCTTCTCATTTTCCTTGCCCCTCCCTCATAATCATCGCCATTCTCACTCTCATCTTCATTATAATCCTCACCTTATCCCTATCCTTGCATTTGTCTTCATGGTTATCCTCACCACATTCTCATTCTTACCATCACCCATAACATCTTTACGGACCTATCGTTAACCATAACCCTCACCCTCGCCCTCGCCTTCACTACAAAATAAATTTAGGCAAGCCTAGTATCAAAGTTGTTAGCTAAAGTTAATCTTCACGTTAACTTATTTCTGGATTATGGCCGCCATGTTCACAGGGAGCCCTCGCATGAGCACTGCGGATAAATAAAAAATCATTCTCACTTGTTATCGTCGCGCTTTTTCCGTTTTATCGGCCACTTTGAACTTTAAATACTCGGTCTAGCAGGTTGGAGGTCTGGAATCAAGAAAAATTGCGGGGTCTGGGACTGTCGAACTATTCGTAAATATTAATTCTCGGGACGACATCCGATCAAGCTACGATTGCTATATAGCTAGTGACCAGACGGTAGGTCAAAGCTTTCATGGTTGAATCTTTCTGCCTGTTGGGGGTCACGGAAGTGGAAGACCATCTTACAACCGGAAGTAAAAATGTAACTTGTGGAAAAAAATGTAACTCCTGTCTGCCGAGTAAGTATAGTAAAATTCAGACAGATATTTGGCTGCGAATTTTTGTCAAATTTGAAGGCTGTCATTTAAGTTTCACCCCTTGTCATAAAACGCACCGTCGCAAATAAGAGATACGAGCGGTTCCGAAGATTTCTCGGTTTCAGTCCTCTATTCAAGCTGACCTCGAATAATTTACTCTGCTCCAGACCACCAAATGCAGACCGCGTAAAAAGAAAAAAAAAGACGCGACAAAAACAGGTAAAGTTTTATTGCTATTTATCCTCTTATCTGATGCGAGGGCCCCCTGTGCCATGTTGCGCAGGGGGCCCTCGCTTGCCTTTGCTCTCACCCTGCTTATTTTCATTTTACAGGTTTTTATACAAAAACATCATTAAATCTATACCGTACAGTTCGTTTAACGCCTTGACCGGACTTCGGCTGCTGTAAGTAAAATATACCTTCTAAGCATTGTGCACGAAATTGGCGCCATTTTTATATATTTTACAAAATCACGAGATGCACATTTTTCTTACTTAATCACACAGGTAGGGCCATTCTGAAGCGTAAGCGCCCAAACTCCAAAGTTGGCTTTTGGAACTCTTTTAAAATAAAGAGAATTTGTAAAAAAAAAAAAAAAAAAAAAAAAAATCTCTCACGTAACCTGATCATTGCTCTTCAATTAACGATCTCAGTTATTTCTTCACAATATTTTCTATTGAGGTCACTTGGCAAGTTTCTGCAAGAAAGGAAGAGTTTGTAATACCAACACTAAAAATGTTATCATCGTTTAACTTATTTCACAGAGATATTTCAGCAAACAACATTTCCGTTTTACCAGACGGGGTGTTTGCCCCGTTGAAAGATCTACGATTTCTGTAAGTAATTACAAACTAACTCATTTTAAGACTACTAGCAACAACAAGTGGCCTAGGAGAACCTGTTTTAGATATTCAGGAAATCTCCTTAGGACTGTTTCCATGCACCCATCACTATCAGAATCACGTTTACCCGGACATTTAACAATTGGTTCGTGCTTAGCGTGCGTATATCGAGTTATGAATAGATGCGGGAAGTCTGGAGAGCACGAAAGAAGCGTTAGAGTTGCTCGAGGCGATAGCCGAGAGCAACTCTAGCACCCATAACATCTATAACTCGATATACGCACAGCTAAAGGCATGAATTAACCAATTCTTTTTTAACATAAAGGCTACAAAGTTGGTTAAAATTAAAACAGCAAATTTGTTGAGCTTTGAAAAAAATACAGCAATCGGTCTTCCTTAAAACAACAAAAATGTTATATTTTACACAACTACTTACAGGGCGACTACTCGAACCGGGGCACCCTGAACAAAATTAACCAATCACAGTGTAAATTGAAAACAAAGGATAGGGACATTTTTTTGCAACGGACCAATGACGTTCTAGAACGTAAACAAAAAATTACCTACAAAATTTGAACTGTCATCAACGTTACAACAGATGCGGACCTCTCAGGAAACTTACCTTCTATTTGATTGGTTACTTTCGATCCTTAATTTTGATTTTTCCTCAAAAAGCTCTGTTCATTTTTTTCGTGTAAACGTTTCCAAAATGGCTTTTTATCAAAACGTTCAAGTTCGGTTGAATCGTGACGGGGGGATATATGATAATGGTCAGCGAAATTCCCAATTGTTACGAAAGCGCGTTTTGGACTTGCATCACACTGGAATAAGCCAACAACTAATCGCACGCGAAGTCAAAAGTAGTCGGCACTTTGTGCAAAACGTTTTGCGGGACTATGATTTAAACAATTCATCGATGCCTGTACGGAGAGCAGCTGCGCCACGATCAAAAACGGTGGAAGATGTCGTTGAATTTTGAGAAAACGAAAAACTGTGCAAGCCTAGCATTAGTAGCACAGAACTACAGCAAAGGCTACTGCTCGACGGCATCGTTCATCATGCCGACCTACCGTCAAAGTCAGCGATTACAAAATGTATTAGAGAAGACCTGGTTATGGCAAAAAAGAAAATTCAGCAGGTACCGCTTGAGGCAAGAACACCGATAAACATTGAACACACAAACTTTTTTCTTGATCAAGTTAGCGATTTGCCTCCTACATCAGTCCATTTTTTTGACGAAAGCAGTTTTATAAAAACTACGATGAACAGACGTTACGGGAACGCACCACTTTAAACAATTTGACAAGCAAAGCCACATGACGCAGATCGTTGCCGTTTGGTGCCAAAAACAACCGTTACGCATGTTTTTGAATTCGTGCTAAAATTTATCTAAATAATTAACTATTTTTTTTATATTTTTGTTCATTTTTGAAAATTAACCACCCCAAGACCATGACCTACCCCATATCCTAGGCCATGTGGCCTAGGACATGGCCTATCCCACGGTTGTACCTACCGTTTGTACCCTTGAATCTTGGTCTTGTCCTTTCTACGTCAAGTGAAAACTTGTTAGACTCAACACTTTGAGCTTAATTTCGCTTCAGTTTCAGCATAGTATAGTAGTCTCCATGACAGCCGTGGAGCCGTAAACAAGTACAATGTAAACGCTTGCTTTGTTCGACTTGCACAAGCCGTATATCTTCCAGAAAATATACTGCTTCGGATCTTAAGCTACCCGTAAAACTTAACTGTTTTCACAATTTTTGAGGACGTATAAAGGACTTTGGACGAGATTTTTCGAGGAAATCTTCGAAAGAAAACTCTCTTGTTCGCTCTCCTCGCGGGTTAATTCAACTGAAGAAATGAACACCGCGCCACAAATTTACCCGCCTCTTTGCACTATCACTTCGTTTACGACAAAAGGAGATGTCCAAAAATTTTAAATTGAAACAATTTTCCATTCGCCCTTATTTGATACGAGAGGTTAAAGCAAACTCGTAGTAAACAATGGGAACTCGCAGCTATAACACTCGACTTAGCTTAAATGCAAATGCACACGTCGTTGTATACGCACGGCCGTGCGTAGATAAAGATTTATAGCATGATCGCTCAATAGGATCCGAATCCCTCCTTTTGACAAAAATATTTGAAATAATTGCCTCTCTGAAAAAATCATCCCTCAACGCTATTACCTCCCTTGAAAACTCACCCCCTCTCGTTCTACCTCCACTTTATATCACCAACTGGCTATGGAATAACTCGAGCTCTGATGCAGAGAGGATATTAAAAAAAACTAGGCAGACACCAGCCTCGGCTTAGTGAACTGGATGACATGTGTTTCTGTTATAATTAAATGGGGTAGAAAACAAAAATTTATGACACATTTTCCAGTGACTATATTTTGAAATAAACGTTCTCTTGATTAACCGCCTTCCCGTCAAATACTTGTCCCCTTTTGGTTATAAAGTCGATAAACATGAAGCGCGCAAAGGTCTTTACCTGTCATTTTCACCTCCTATCCATATTATATTCAGAAAAAGTAATAATGGCTGTTTTATAAAACTATGTTACAAACTCTACAACTTGCATTGACTGAATAAGATCCTTATTTAAGGACTTAAGTAAAGTTTTCAGGCGACATTCACATTGCACGCGTTCAAATAGCGTGGTCGATGACGTCACAGCAAAGAGATTATTACAAATCGTATCTCTATAAAACAAATCTATCAACGTACAATTGTTTTTTGTTTCCCTGCGTTTTTTTTTAAAGCAAGCTAACATTTTGGGCATAGACATGTGACTAATGACGTCACCATCCTAATTTTTTTTCGAGACGTATTTTATGCTTAGGGTTACTTCTATATGGCGTAATATTCTTTTTGGTTTAAAATTAACAAAGCTATTTAACATTCAACATTTTTTCAATTACTAAGGATTATGAGAAGGTTGTTATTATAATTATATATTTTTTATAATAACTATTATTGTTATTGTTATTGCTGTTGTTATTGTCACCCTTAAACCTATTCCCAAATAGGATAACTTCATTGGTACACAGAAAAATGTGATAAGCGCGCTTTTTATTAGCATTCACCCTGTAAACGGTTAAAAAGTCAAATACTTGTGTACGTTTTTTTGGTTTCTTAAGCAGTGAAAACTTTAAAATGTTTTAAAAAATGTTATTGCTCTTTGGTCATTACAATTATACTTAACTTCACTTTTATAGCAGTGTTTCTTCCAACGCTATTACATTTCTACCTGAAGGAATGTTTAAGAATTTGACAGAGCTAATCAGGCTGTAAGTGCGTAACAATCACATTTAAAATATTTGTAAGAATGGCCATTCCGTTTAACTCCATACATTATATTTCAGTGCAATTTTTTACAAGGTTGGTTAAATTATCGATTGAAAAAGTTGACTTCAAAATGAAAACTATGAATAATTAAATGTTAGTTGAATTGTATTTTAATTAAATTTCATCGCGCTGGGCTTGCATGCACAGTCACGGCTTTGAAAGTCTTCAATTTCAAAAGGTTTCTTGGTCTCGTTTTCGATAAAAAAATTTTGAAAATTTTTGTCATGTGATGCACGTTAACCTCGTTTTGATTAGTTTAAAATTGTGTTTTTAAGATTTTATTCTTCAATTTTATGTTACTCTCGCGAATAAAGTTTTATTCGATCAGCAGTCAGTACTCTTACTATGGATATTCCGATCTTTTAATCGAGAAGTGAGTTATTTTTTGGCTTGTAATTTAAGCGTTTTGAGTTTTTTTGGAATCTGGGAAATGTATTTCGCGTAGAGGGATGACGCAACATGGCAGAAAATGCGTAGAGTTTGAATAGCTCGCGTTTGTCACTTTGTGAAAACTTAAACGCTTCTATATTTTTCCACATTATTCTTTTTTTTTTGTTTTGACGTGAAATGAATTTCCTTTTTATGTCATTCAACCAGTTAGAGCTTAGTTTGTCCAAGATTTGAAATATAAATTTTCAAACCTAAGCTGGAGCTTGCCTAAGCGTGTGTATTAAAAAGAAGATGACTTCTAGAGCTCACGCAAACTGCGTGACTTATGGAGACCTTGGAGTTCTGTGTAACGGTCACCCCAAAACCTCCGCCTAGTTGATGTCCCCCCCTCCCCTCTCCCAAAACTCTGGTGAGGGGGAGGTAAGTGGAGTAAAAAGCTCGATGGGATAAGGTGGAGTAACAGACTGCAGGAGAGGGGAGCGAGGGGAGAGAATGGGAGTAGAAGGTGAGGCACAGGTAGGGTGAAAGGCTAAGGAGAGGGGAAGGGAGGGAGAGTTAAAATCTATTTAACAATTAGACTACGAGCCCAAGTTTTTTTATGAGCGAATAGTCAACGAGGCGCAGCCGAGTTGACTATCGCTCATAGAAAACGAGGGCGAGTAGTCTAATTGTTCTAGTAGAAACTCGTTAAGGACTGCAGTCCAAAAACCTACAATTTTACGTTTTTATAAGCCAAAAATGAAGAAAAATTAATCTTTAAGAGCAACGAGCGCGCGATCGTTTTCTATTAGCGAATAGAAAACAGTGGGAGAACCAATCTGCCTTTGACTTCTGTTGTTTTCTCACAAGAAAAAACTTAACCCTATTCAGACCGGGGGGGCGCTTTTGAGGCCCGCGCTAACTTTGAACGCTTATAACTTTTTCAAGAGTCAACCAAACCCTGCCAAACTTTGTGAAATTATCTAAAATTTATCTGGAAATAATTTGGTAGGACAGAATGTTGTGTCAGGAACTTGACATCACCATGGCAACGGCATTTTGATAGACATGTTTTCCCAAATTTGTTATTTGCGTGTTTCTATTTATGAAAATTAACTTAAATGCAAGTAATTTTTACCTTTTCCGGTTTTTAAACACAGTTTTATTGTTATTGTGTACTTTTCAGTAATTTTGGGAAGTTTTCTGGTATTTTGGAAAAAATGTGAAATCCAAGATGGCCGCTCCAAGATGGCGGCTGTTTTGACATCATTATGTAATTGTCACGTGATGTAACGTCATCATCCCACGTGACGTATACCAGAAGAGAGATGTTTGGACATACTATACATCCTATAAGTTTCATTGTGATTGCTGAAATATTCTGGAAGTTACATAGGCGGGGCTTCCGAAGCCCCCCCCCCTTCAGAGAAGGTCCAAAAAAAGCCCGGTCTGAATAGGGTTAAGGTGGGGTTCTACCTGAATTTGAATGAAATTTAAAGAAATTTAAGTCAAGTCAACCTTTATTTATTCACACGGTAAAAAGAATCATCAGTTAACCTATAAAAAATTTAAAAAAGCAGAACACTGAAAATATCATTCACCAAACAATTGACCCCGGCGCAAGAGCACTCCAATTTGTCAGGGAACTGTTCGGTGTCCGTCTACCAATTTTAAACTTCAAATTCTAATTTTAAAATCGCATTAAGTCTCCAATATTTCATATTTGTCTAATTTTAATTATCCTACGAGAAAAACTATCGCCTCCCAAACATCCCCAAAATCGCCCAAAAATCACCAAAATACTGCTAAACATAGATATATCGGATTAGTAAAGCTTTTCTGGATTCATTGCAACGCGGCTGATAATGATTTTCAGTGTTTCCCCGCCTTTATACCTTGGATCAGTACTACTATTCTTCATCAATTGCTTTTACAGTATTGGTATGAAACAAATACCCAATCATTGGTCAACAAGTTGTGATCATTTTCTTGACAATAGTACTTACCTGATAATGAATTGTAGTACTGTTCCAACAAAGTGTAGGGGGTGGAAAATACCGAAAAGCGTCAGCCACCTTAAACGTTGGAAAAACAGCCTTAAGGGTGGAACCCCGCCTTTAAGTATTGCGAATAGGCTGCACTCTGCTAAGTGTTGAAAATTTATATTTTCTAGTCGTCTAGTTCAATCGTTTATTTGTATTGTGCGAATTATATTTATTAATTGAGACCATTATGTCATTAAGTAATGATGCAATCTTGAAAACATGCTAGATATAATGTTATGCACACTAATGCTGCTCATGCACACTGTGTGACTTACGCAAAGCTCGAACTGAGTGTTACTTAAGTGACTGCTTTTCCAGTGATTTTTACTGTACTGTACCCTGCCTTTCAAGTCAAAGCAGACAGATAATTATTAACCTCCCGATTTTAAGCTTCTCAAGCTTCTCGTTCCTTATGTTTTGGAGTTTGAGATTTGTCGACGTCAAAACTGGAGAACAGAAAATATAACCAGAAAACTGTGCTAAAAAACTTAACTATTGAAATAATATTCACACAAATCCTGAATTAGCTTAATCATGCGTTGAACAATCTTATTATGATTATTATTAACAGTTTTTTATCTTTGATATTTTTAAGTTTAAGGCAGCGAAATATACTATAATGACTGAATTGCCATCTTTTTGCAACTCTTTTGTAGTAACTTTTCTGGAAACGCTATAACATCTTTACATGGTAAGGTGTTCATTGGGGCAACAAATCTAAATAAACTGTAAGCATTATGCAGCAAACCAATCTCGAGCCAAGAGTCTACCGGCTTTTCAGTCAGCGGTAGGTCTTTGGGATTGATTCTGGTAAAATGCAATATTTTTTCCTATTGGCCGTTTGCAGAACAAATTAAAAATAAATCATCCCCAGAATTTTATGAAGCCTGAACCTCTCAAACAACTTGTTTATTTTGAAGGGCCAGGTATTTGTAGTGTGAAGTTTCTGTTTCAGGCGCTATCTTGAAACACACCATGAATTAAAAACTACTTTCGAATGGTCGTTTTGAACAGTGTTTATTACAAACAACGTCGGCTACAGCAACAGGCCAATTCCGATATATTACAATGCTAGCTCGGCCCCGAGGCTTGGGAATATAAAATAAAAGATATCACATCAAGATTGATTGATAATAAATATTTTATTTTGTTTTATTCCCCCAAAAACCCAAGTTGGGAATTTTAATGACTATTACATAAGTTCGATTTAAAATTCAATCTATAAGTTGACTGTTCCAAAAAAAAATTGTTTACGTTCTTACGGTATCACAGAATTTGATTATTATGCGTTGTGAAACGCATAATAAGTGGTGTGAAACCACTCGAAAACCATTACACCTCATAAAATCCAAAAAATGGGAGCGAACGGGAAATTGAAAAGTCATAATCTTTTCCTTTTTTAACTATTTAGTGTTAATTCTCCCTTGGCCTGTAAAATTTGGAATTCAGGCATTATGTAAAGATTGGAGGCTCCCTCTAACTCTTCATTCTTCTTTCTTGTTTAGAAATAAGTTTAGCTTTGTCATTAAAGATGTGAATGTGATGTCCATGTGAATGCGGCAAAGTTTATATAGGCGAAACAGCGAGACAGGATAAAAGAACACGACAGAGACATACGGCTTGCTCATACACAAACCTCCGCAATTTCGGAGCATGAAAACGAAAAAGGGCATCTTCCTTTGTGGAATAAAGTCAAGTTTATCGATCGTGTCCCTCACCGATACACACGAAGGGTCAAAGAGGCTATCCAAATAAGCTTTCATCCTAATAACATCAATAGAGACAGCGGACTTGAAAGTCCTGAAGCATGGATAGCTACGATCAGAAAAAAACAACAGCCGTTTAACTACAAATCGGACCTCTGTGGGAACAACATCTGTTAGTCGGAATAATAATGAGGATCGAAATGCACCAATAGCAGGAAAGCAACGTGCATAAATAGCGACGCACAAACAATCGACCTCATCGCCTGATGAAGACTAGCAGTATTGCAGTCGAAACGTCGCTATCAACATCTTAAAGCGATTCTATCGCGAGACAAACGATAAACGTTAATTCTTAAGTTTAGCTTTCTCAATTTACTTCCGTTCTGAGAGACTTTACTTCCGCTTAGAAATTAAGCGTACACAATAAAACCGTAACACCAGAACTTTTTGCCTGATAACAATTTGAACAAAATCATTTTCCCAGAATCCGTCCCGGTGACCTACCGCTGACTGAGAAGCCGGCAGAGTCTGGGATCGAGATTTGTAGCACACATGCACAGGAGAATTATAACTTACTAGATAATTTCGTATTGCAACTATGTCGAGTCATAAGCAGTTATTTGATAAAGCAGTTATTTGAAACTTTATGGAGCAATTGTGACTCATCCGTGGAATCTAGCGATTTAAGGGAGGGATAAGGGAGTTGGTCAATGGGACAAGTCAACAAGAAAAACTTTTTTGCTACTCCCCTATAAGCTCAAGTAGATTGTTTTCCACCTGATGCCATTAGGGAAAATTTATGTACTAAAAATAGACATCAGGTGGTTTTCAATCGAAACGTTTTTAACCCTTTTATGTGATGCAAAAACCTTTTTTGCACTCCCCACACAAACAAGTGACCAAACTTGTTTAGCCTGTCCCTCCCATTCACCAAGCCTCTCCCAATAAATAGTGACCACTCCCTTATGGAAGCCCTTTGCAACGTCACGTGTCCTCGTCAATCGTTAAAAACGGAATAAGTGTAATGCCACTTCAAAAGAAAAAAATTGTATAAATGATATCGAAAACATGCGATGACGTTGTTTTTTAATAAGTTGCGCTACTCAAACCAGGCCACTTAGAAAAAAGTCGACCAATCAAAACGTTAGTTCAGAACAAAGGATGGTGACTTTTTGGCAAACGAACCAATAACAGTTCTACAATAAAAATTGCAAACCCGACAAAGTTTTGGAAGATACGGACCTCTCAGGAAACTTTGTTATTTTTTATTGGTTATTTTCGATCCTAATTCGGTTTTCAACTTTTTAGGTCACAAAACGAAGCTATATTTTTTTGGTAAAATGTAAAATAATTTTTTTTGCCGCAAGGATGGGATCTTTTGAGTGTATATAATATAAGGGAGTCGATAGCTATAGTAAGAAAATTCAGGTAAAACAGACTTACTTTTGCCTTCACTTGGCTACAATCAGGCGACAAAATTTGTTGTAGATCTAGAGTTGTTGTGTAAATGCTTTAAAATCATTGGTCTGTTTACGAAAAAGATGACAATCCATTGTTCTCAATGAACGATTTGATTGATCAACTTTCTTCCAAGTGGCCCGGTTCGAGTTATTGAACCGTAATAACCGCTTTTCGTCTTCACTATTATAGTTTAAAGTAACGAATATGTTATGATTTAAAGTTCCGAACACTGTGACAGTTCGATGAGATGAGATATTAGAAATTACTCCACAGAGCTTTACGGGAAATTGTGACTTTTCAATATCTGGACTGGAACGAGTTTATCATAGCACTCAACTGTAAAACGTTAGCAAACTAGGAAACAAAAATATAACTTGAGACGTTCCAAAAAAAGCTTTCGAAAATCTTGAACTCGACGGTTAAGGTTATTGTAATACAATATTCTCTATTCACAATTCTGTTTGTCACTCCCGAGAAAGATACTTGTACAAAGACTTTGTACTTGTACTCTTGTACATGAACTCACTTGCCGCTTATTAACTCTACGTTATTAATTCCCCTAAAGGGCGAATTTAAATGTCCTTCCAGTCTCTAGGGACTTGGCAGATTACACTCTCTTATAAATTACAATAATCTCACATAGGTGCAAAAAATTTAATTTTATTATTGTTAAAACTCGTTTATAGGGACTTTTCTGCAAACGCTATTACGTCTTTACATAGTGAGGTGTTCAGTAGGTTAACAAACCTGCTTATACTGTAAGTATTGTAAGCCAAGAACAGTACCCCAAGCTCAAAATCTCGCAAGTAACCTGATCATTGGTCTTACATTAACGATCTCAGTTATTTCTTCGCAATTTTATCTTTTTATGGCATCCATTTAGTTCAACGACCACTTTTCATGGCTAACATGGTCACGTGACAAGTTTCTGCAAAAAAAAAAGGGGAGAGATTGTAACAACAACGCCAAAAACGTTATCATCGTTTAACTTATTCACAGAGATATTTCAGCAAACAACATTTCAGTTTTACCAGACGGAGTGTTTGCCAAGATGAATAAACTATTGTTACTGTAAGTAATTACAAAGTATCTCATTTAAAGACTACCAACTCTACGTTTCAATAGCAATGGGGTGTTACTTTCCTTAGAAGGGCCAATGATAATACGGCCATTGGCCATTCCGAGGGCGCAAGGAACTGGGGCGAGTTTTATTATAAGCAAACGATAATCTGACACCACCACATAAAAGAACCCGACAAGATGGTTTTGACCAAGTTTGATGTTTTTGGGATGAACAGAGACGAATGGCCTGCTGGGCGCTCCATTCGACCAAAAATCCGGACGGAACAAGGGAATGTACAGACTGGAAAAAATCCGGAAAGTGGATTCGCCCAACCGAACCCCGGAAACAGGAGCAAAATCGGAACTGAAAGTTTCCGGAAATTGTTTTCGAAAATTTGGGTCTACCTTGCGAGGTTGTCCTCTTTTCCGGAAATTTTGGAAAAAAAACTACCATTTTACACTCAGCCCAAGTTCCTTCGGCAGAGCGATTTGGGCAGCTGAAAGCAGCTACATGAGTTAAAAAAGCATTCTTGAAACTCCAAATAAAAAATGTAGGTTAATTCGGTTGTTTTTCGTTGTTGTTTTGCAGGCGGCAGCAAAGAAATGTACAAATATTTATAACGCGCGTGCAGGCTACGCCATTGTTTTGCTCATTGAACTTTTTGGGTTGGCGACGTTTTCGTTGCTTGTTGCTCGAAAGGTCCCTGTATTCGAGGCTACGATGTCATTCTTGGCGGTTTTCTCAGTGCTCGGAATGCTTTTTATTTTCAAAAATATCAAGTAATATGTGCAGGAAACCAGCCACAGTGCATTATTTAAATGCACCGTAGAAATTTCCATATTCGACCCACTACCATATACAAATTTTGTTTTGCCTTCCGTGCATGCAGTAAACCGGAAGAGTCGGAAAATGCTGTTCCTTTCGCCATTGGAATTTTCCGGAAACTCAAACCAGAATTGTTGGTCGAATGGAAAGCGCCCATGGTTCTCAAACTCATTAATAATTCATGAATTGACTAGCCAATCAGGATACGGCAACTTGGTCAGGTGCGTGTGGTTTGAAAACCCGATGAAGCACTGGACACAGGCCTTTCCACGATAGTTTGATGAAATATCAAACTCTAGAGTTTGATAAAACGTCAAACCCTTGTGATGCGGGTTATCCTAATTGCGGGCCCAAGAGAGGCCCGCAACCCTAATCTTGACAGTGACCAGCGGATTGCGTTTTACGCGTGCGCGCCACGTTTATAAACCGAATAGAGAAGCGGAAGTTGAAAATTTTTGTTCTTCCACTAAGCACGATCGGAATGCGAAAATGTGTCAATCACGACAGTTTGTCGTAACACCGGAAGAGAAAAATCTGTTCTCCAAGAACGAATGCGAAAAATAAGTTAATCTCTCAACAGCTTGTC